>NW_010160126.1:0-11088 GCF_000695765.1 Mesitornis unicolor | reverse complement strand
CACTTGTCTGGATAGATGTGTTGACTAAAACCCAATTTTTGCATTCTCCTTTCTTGTTATCACATTCATTGTGCATGGTGCTAGTAGTACTTTGGTGCCTTTCCATATTTCACTGCACCTAGAAAGGCAGGCAAGCTTTCTCACAGTTCAGACACAGTAGCATACTGGAACACAACAAAATGGAGGCCGGTCCTGTAGAAATCCTAATGGTGCAGCCTTAGGGTCATCGAACACAGGGTGTGGTGTAGGGCTCTGTGCTGTGGCTGCTTACACCTGGCTTAGGCTGATGTTCTCAGACATTTGTGCCTGTCAGACAAATGTAACTGTGAGCAGCTGCTTCCTAATAATTTCCAAATCCCTTTGGAACAAAGCCTGGAAGTTTTGTAATGGAGAGGCAAACGACACTTAGAATGGCACTCCTGCTGTTCTGTTTCTCTCTTAATGATTAAAAAACAAGCTGGATATGCTATTAGTTAGCACTGATAGAGAAAAAAGGAAATTGGCCTACCTGTGAAGCACTTATTAATCAATTAAAAATGAGATATCTCGTTTTTCAGATTAAGTATCTAGAGTGTGTGTCATGGTGCGTGCTATGGATGGTGTACAATCAATTGACAGAACAGAATGCTGAGTGGACTCTGCCAAAAGGCTCCAAACCACTGGGTTGCTTCCCCAAGAGTAAGCTTGTAAGTCTACTGATATACACAGATTTATAGGATGATACGTGGTGAGCCCGGTTTGTGTCTTTCCAAACCCAGAAACAATTACTGTTTCAACTCAAACACTGCTTTTTGCTTCCAACAAATTTTGTTTAAAACATGTTGCGAAAAATGAAAGTAGCAGCAAAATAGTGGAAATCAAAAGTGTTGCCTGACATGCACCAAATGTTATCTACTTCTGCGTGGCTCCAAGGATGCTCAATATCTCTTAGCATCAGGTCCCTCAATTTTTCATTCCCCAGGATGTAAAAACATATTTTTCACAGAGCAAATATAGCAAGTAAGCAAGAAGAGGGTCTGTTGAAGCAAATACTTGATATAGTCAAGGGCTCATTTATGCATCAGTGGAATCAATTTATAGAGCAGAGAGTATCAGTCTTGGACAAAGTCAGTCTCCTACACAGTGCACTAAAGCATGCCCTGACAGAATTAATTAGAGTGCTAGCCAGAAATCACTTCTTCCAAAAGGTAATTTGATTCAGTCCTACAGAAATTAGACTCCAGAAGTGGATATTTACATCTCTTGTTTGAAATAACTCAGAACATGTAGGGGAAAAAAAAGCATACTTGTTATTGGCTGGCTTGTTCTTGGGTGAAAACTTTTCCTTTGATACAGGCATAGTTCTCCAGAAGTAGTCAAGTGAGAAGACACTGCTGTACACTTGGTTTGCAGAATCTAAGCATCTCAGACTATTAGTGATAATTTTTTCCCAGATGTGTTTTGATACAAGTGAGCAGTTTATGTGACATATGGATAATGCAGGAGGTGTAAAATGCATGTAGGACTAAAGAGCTTTAAAAGTCATTTATATTTTATTCTCTGTTGCAGGCAACCAAATCTTGGCTCTCAAGTATTCCTGTATGGGCCTGCACATCTGAACTGGTTACATTTGCTCCCATCACTCCTCTTGGAAGGACAATTATCTTTCAGAACTACCTGATAGATTTGGAGACTTCTGCTTTTCTATGGGAAATGCTTTTATAGAAGCAGAATGCATCAAGCAGCCAAAACTAGAAGGTTTTTACTTCAAATGCAGAGGAGCAATCAAGCTGTCTTGAGCTCTTAAGTTTGAGGCATTGAAGTCCTATCTCAGGTCCTAGATGATGAAATGCTGGTCTACTGCCAAAAGAAGGGCAATGATATGCTTTTATCTTCGATGTGTTCTGCTAGGGAAGCTGGTATCAGTTCATGTTAGCTGATGTAGAGGTGAGCATACACAGAGTTGTGGTGAAGGACACTGTTCTGTGGCCTTTCACAAGTCTCACCCACCCATAGATAAAAGGCTTGAAGATAGTTTGGATCTTCTCCAAAACACAATTCCTCATCATCTTTGCCCTACTTCATTCCACTGATGAGTTAACAGCTCCATCTGAGGTTGGTAGACACTACAAAAATGTGTTGACATCAGACCTTACTTTTCTGTGGCCTGAGCAATCTGTTTGGCACGTGTGATATCTTTCACTCTGTCATTGGCAGGGCCCCAGGCTATTGCGGCTCACTCCATTGACTCTTTCACTTACGTTTCCAATTTACTTTGCGGGAAGGCTCAATCTATCACAGGCAATCTATCACAGGCAACCTTTCCACTGGCTGATAATAGCCCAAGTCATAGGCTTTGTGCTGACAGTGTTGAAGCACAATGAAAAGGTAAGGGTTTACCAGGATGTAGGCAACTTTTTAGTCTAGACAACAGTCCAAAACACTGTTTTGTGCTGTTTTCTTGCTGCCTTTAGACTACAGAACTTAAAAGCTGTGTAAAAGGCAGGTATGTTTTCTATTGCTTTTATTTTCTGATTGACATTTGCAGAATGTTTGTTTGCGTGCTTTTTTTTTTTAATTGGATACTGAGGAAGACTGAGGAGCAGAAAAGGCTCATGTGTGTTCTACCTTGGGTTGAAAAGAAACTTAATTTCTTTTTCTCCCTGAAATTCCTTTCAACTGCTCTTTTTCCCAGTGTCTCATTTCTTCTTTTCCATCCTTGAAAAAAGCAGGTTTGGGTACTGTAGGCAAATCTGGTTACTGGATCTAATTACAGCATCATAGAGAGTGAAGTATTTGAGATATATTGGATTTGGCAATTGATTTCCATAGAGATGACCTAAAACAAAACTTAAAGGCTCGTAAGAGGTTTAAGTCCATATTCTTTAATACGGCACCGGGGTCCTCTCAGAATCACCTGAGATTCCTACTAGTTGTTACACACAGGTTCTTTTTATTCTCTATACTAATACATATGCATCCTAACTACCATGAATAAACACGTCTCTTCGTAGAACTAATTATCATAAGTCCAACCTGTTTTGGCTCCTTTCTTCACTGGTCCACAAGTGTCTTCTCGCAGTCATCTTGAGGTATTTTCATGGTTGGTGATCTTCTACTTCATCAGGTGGTCGTATCTTCAGCTTCATCAGTTGTCCTTTTGGTGACCCTTCTTTTGGAGAATGCGTAGAGGTGGTCTGGTTTCATAACCTCCACCTGCAGACTTGGCTTGGTATGCATCATTGTTCTTGTTCCTATATGCCCTGTACCTTAAACAAAGCGGTTCTTCAAATTGTCCTAAACTGCACGATTATACTATTTAATGATTTACCCTACCTGTCAAGTGTACATAGTTTATGACCTTGTTTCCTAAGTTTTAAGTCCCCTAAGGCATTTTCCATTAGCTCTGGAGGGTTTTCTGTACTTTTCCATTATCACAGTACAGAAGGTGTTGCCAAGGTGCTGAGATATACTCCTTTCCTTTGGCCATCGGGAACCCTGGGAACACAACCAAAACTAGCCTGAATAAAGAATGAAAATGTTGTGTTGCTAGAAAATTTGGGAAACCTGGAGATCACAGAATCAGTCAGTGAGAACTATGGAATTCAGATTCCTTGAATCGGAGCAAAATTCAACAATAAAATATCTTCCACACTCTTACCAAGTTCTGTGTTGTCATGACTGTAGTACAGAGCAGGTGTTCATGTCAGTGTGTGCGTGAGACAAAGAAATCTAGAAACTGTATGCAAATACAGATGATGTTCATTCTGTTATGAACCTAGAGAAGGTGAGAAGTGGGGAGACTGTCTCCAAGGAAGGAATATATGAAGCAGTTCTAAAGCAAAGATGCTGCAAAATAACCGTTCCCAGGGTTTTGAGGAGAGTGATAGTTTCTCAGTGCCTCCTATCATATTTGACTTCTACAAAGTTCTTCCTAACATTTTAGGACTTCAAAATATCCAAACATTTCTACTTTCTTGTTCGAACTCTGTGTGCTGTAGTTCTGTATCAAGGCAAGAATTTCTTCAGAATCTGTTCAGCTGCTGAATTTATATTGGTTTGTTGTAATCTTTTGAAGTGATTTCAGGGCTCAGTATTGCCTGAAAGTAATTTGTGTATGGTACACAGTCCACATCAAACACTTCCCTGTGGCAAACACAAGGGTGACCGTGTCCTTTTGGTAACATCAGCATTAATGCCAAAGAATAAAGCAGAAAGACAGGATTGCTCACACCTCAAGAGGGTGCATCTACTCTCTTCAGAGAGAGCTCTTTGGGCAAGGGAAGCAGCTTCTTGTTGCCCTCTGTTGGGAATAAACAGAGGAAGGGTTTCCACTGCTGCCTCTTCCTCACAAAAACACTCAGCAGTTTAATTTTTGATGGAGGAGAGGAAAGATTGATTATTTTCTCCGTCTACTGTCGCGTGAAGTGCTCTCTCGAGTTAGCATTCCTTTCCTTTTTGCACATTGAGGACATGTCGCCATCAGCTTTTATATCAGTAAGGCTGCTCTAATTCTTTCCTTCTGCTGATTTGGTGAAAACAATTATGCATGATCCCTATGCTGTAACTTGCTGCAACTCGAAAGGCAGGAGTACTAGTGAGATTTCCAATAGCCACACGAACAGCACTGTTTCCAGATCAGTCTATTCATATAACACCACATGCCAATCCCAGAAAGACTGTAAGCTTCTGAAATTGTGTATCCTCACATGTAATGAGAAAAGTGTTCATGAGAATAGCAAGTGCAATTTTAAAATGTGAATAAGTACAACTTCCAAGACTGATAGTGGTAGGGGATAATTTAAGAACTGAAGAATAGATTGTTCCTCTCAAAACAGTGCTTCTCTACCTCTTTGCATGCATAAGTTTTTCATACCATTAGAACAAAATCAGTGTATTAGTGGAAAAAATGTTGGCACTCTCACTTCTACCAAAATCAACAAATATACTACTGTTGGCTTCACTATGCATACAGGGTAAGAATGGTCTTTGTAGTCTCTTTCTTCCACAGTCTCTCTTCTTCCATTGTATCAGAATCAAATTGGCCATAACCATCAGGCAAAATAGCACTAACAGCATTTTTGTATGGGTAATCTGTGGCCATGTAAGCTGAACATGTCCTGATATTCTTCTTCATGGTCCCAGTGACTCCTACAACTCTTTCCTCCTTGTCCCTCTTTCCTTCCCTTTCTCACTTCAAAATGTGAAGCTTCAAAGCACTTAAACTGTACTTTCTGTGTATTAAGAAATGGGTCAGGTTTGTTTTAAGACCCAGAGCAGTGAGTCCTGTATGGGAGACAGGAGTATTCTGGAAGACCTTCAGTATATCAAATAAGCAGTGGAGATGACACCTCAGGCTGTACCATGCAGAGTGAAGGAAGGCAATGCTATTAGCTATTGGGTTTTATGTATGAATCCTGTGTCAGGCCTCTGCCATCGAATTAGAAGAGAAATTATTGTTCTTGGCTTCTCTGACTCCCTGCACACACATTTCCAGGGAGGAGCCTGAAGTGAAGGCTGCAGCTTCTCCTTGAACTTGGACCAGGCTGCTGGTTTCTGCAATACTTCTCTCACAAGTTTCCATTCTTGAACATATGGTTGGTCTGCTCTGAACTTACCACTCTGCTATACTGCAGTATTTCCATTGACTTCACTGAAGTTGTTCCTGACTGCTGTCACTTGAGGGCAGTGCTCAGTGGCACCAGAAATAGCTCAGTAAGGTCATCTCCAGGATTCGAGAACAGGACAACATGACCAAAACTCCTAGAGACCATAATGGCACTTACCTGATGCTTTCTGTAACTGCAGTGTCAGCAGGCAGAGTCATTGCACTTTTTTCTCATATGCAGACTTGCTCCTGGTATTTTCCTACCATGTAATTTTTCTTCTAATTATTTTTCCTTCTTCAAAGCCAATTAGTTTAATGTGGTAACAGGAATTTGCAATGGGGCTGCCAAGCCATATGTCTCTAAATCTCCATGGTTTCCCAGTATGAACTTTTGTTATGCATTGAGAAGTGACAGATGTGTGATGCTAAAAAAGTTATTCAAACCTGTTCTGTTTTTCTGTAGCTTTGGGCCAGGACCAGTTAAAAAAAAAAACAAACCATGGGTTACCAATAACAGTATGTATTTTAGGAGTGTGGGCATGTACTTTCTCATTCCTTGATCTTGCAAAGATTCCTGTGTGTGCTGGGGTTCAGTTGCAAACAAGTCTATTGAACTTGCCTGGACCGTTCATAGAGGTAAGTATGAGCATGGGAATATATAGTGCAGGACTGGAACCTTAAATCTGAGCAGGGCATGAGAATATCACAACTGTGGCACAGCCTAATCTGGGCAGTGTTCTTGAGTACTTCATAGGAAATTACAAAACATCTGTGATGCTCCTTGTAGCTCCATACTATCAGGAGACATTTCTGTATTGAAGGATATTTTTCTTAACCTTCTCCTAGCCTGGGTTCTAATAGTCAGAACCCAATATTGAGTATGAGGATTGCAAAAGAAATACCACTCCCTCTGTAGATTGCTGGAGGTGTAATACTGATGGATGTTATTATTTTGGCTGTGCTGCACTGTCAGCACTTCCCATGCCACAGATTTTTGTATGTATTGTGATCGAGATGTGCAGTGCCAGCTGAAACTGTTGGCAGCTGAAACTGTTGGCAGCTGAATGGGACACATTTGTGATTTTTGGCACTTGTATGTGATGATTTGGGACTAGGTTTGAGCATTCCAGCTGACCATATCAGTAAAATATCCATCTGTGACATGATTTGCAATTTTAATCTTTCTATTAGATTTTTGTTTGTTTGTTTGTTTTGTTTTTTTGTTGTTGGAATGAAATAGTGACTGTTCAGGAAGTTCAGAGCTTGTGTCTGAAGCTATCTGGAGTGTCTAGAAGATAGCACTAGATGTGATGACAATCGGAATTTGTGACAAGGGCTGCACTTGAGTAACCTTGACAACCAGGGAGTGCACTATTTAGTCGTCCACGTTAACTGTACAGACACCTACACAGAGATCTTGGGACTTGCTGGGCTATGGGCAGGAAATCTATAAGGCTCAAAATATACCTCTGGCCTGCATGGTGACCCACTGCTGCACACCATGATGCAGATGCCTTGTACAAAGGTACCTTGATTTGTGTGGTACAGAATGAAATTCTCTCATATGGATGGCTGCAAGTCTCACCCTGATTTCAGTGGTTTGTTTTCCTGCTGTAGCTCTATCAGTGGTCGTGCACTACCCTTTTATGTATCACAGAATAACAGGTATGTAAATACCTGTTTCCTTCCAAATAATTTTTAAGGGATTTCTTGACAAGCCCTGATGCACTATGTTATTTAAGTCTGTGGTCTGTTTGAGGCACCTCTCTGGATACTGATATGAAGCTGAATTCATCCTTGCATACCTTATTGGCTTATGTCTCTAGCATGTATATTGTATTCATACAGCAATCCCTTTCAGAAATAATTTGGAAGAACAAATCATAATTCTGGAATAATCGTTCAAACTTCAGTTATGTTTTCTATTTATACACCTGCTGTGCAGGTGTTTTATCTGAAAATGCAGAAAGCATTTTCTTAGCAATGTTCATGATGCTGTCCTTTCAGACCTTTACTGATGTTCTTTATCTTTCTTGATGGTGCTGCATCTGGGCATAAGTTGTTTTTTATAACTGGATGAAAGATGGTCATCTCAGCATTTGTCAGTTCAAGCAAATCTTTTCTCTCTCTGTAATCAGTGGAGTGAATGTAGCTTTTACAGGCACTACTTTATGTTCACCACCTCCACCCCTTTATAGCATTTCAAATAAGAGTTGGCCCAATTTGAGGCCAGTGGATGGTTCTATTGCATTAACTGGAAGCTGGACTGAGACCAAAAAGAGGGATTTGTTTTGAGCTCTAGGCATCTAGTGTTACCCTCAGCAGTGGCAGTATCCAGGCTTTAGCATGGATTAATTTTTAATTTTTTTAAAGATGCAATCCACAATATGTAAACAACAGATATAGAGCATGCTTTGTCATATAATCATTTTAGAGGATACTAGAGAGGAGAGTATTATTTCAAGGATTAGTCAGAGGATGAAGGTTAAGCAAATGGAAAGCTAAGATGAATATCAGGGGGTAAAAATAATCTTGCTATTGCAGTCCAGTGGAACAGAGAGGAAATGGAAGGACTGACTGGGTTATTTCAAAAGGGGTAAGAAAAATATGTCATCAAGAACAATCTTTCCTTGGTTAAATCACCCAGATATTATTTGTCTTCTCAGATTAATGTAATTTGTAAACACAGGATTTGTTCCACCTGTATTAGGACCTGATACAAATGTCCATCTACTTTTGGAAAAGTACTGAAGTTTTGATACCTGCTTAGAACAAAACATCTGTTTAGAAGGTGTGTTGAATTGGGGCCTAAACCTTTAGGGGATCCATGGGGAATTGTAAATGTTGTATTGCAGAGCATCCTTTCATACTGGTGCTTTATATTGCCAACAACAGCCTCTGCCTGTTAGTGCTTTGCAGTAATTTTATGGTGCACTCCTGTCCATCTGGACAGGAATGTTTGTGACGCAGGTAGTTCACATCTAGCCATATGTTCATGTCCACAAATGAGATCTGCTTTGCTCAGGTGTTATAATCTACTACATAATAAACACTTAAATGGTAACACTTGGGCAGGCTGAAAACAATGAACTGCAGAAGTACTTGGCTTACTTCTTGGTAGGCTTTATTGTCCATAGTACAGTATTAGTTTAAATTACAGTCTTTAATTCCTTATGTTATTTTGAAAAGCTGTAGAAGTTGTGTTAAAACTGTTCCATTTTCCTTGTGACTTCATCTTCAGAGGAAGCTGCCACATGTACTCTTGTTATAATTTCATCCTGAAAGATCATCAGTGGGTCTCTGCTGCATTGCACTAAAGTTGTTTTTCCATTGTAAACTTATGTAATAATGGGATCCTAATGATTTTGCTAATAGACATCCAGGATGCAAATTGATGGGTTTTCAGCTTTATAATATTTTTCTTAGAAGGAGCAACATAATGAAATCATCAAGAGGATTTCCAAAAGTTCCTTACCTGTTGTTTTTCTCTGGTAATGTGCTCTCCGTGTGCTTGTACTTATAGCATGAGATCACTGAGATAGTATTAGGATCTAGATTTAGTGTCAATTAAAAAAAACCCAAACAACTGTGTATTTGATAGGTGGTGTAATTTGTGGAACAGTGTTCTAATCCTAAATAGAAATCCAAATGGAACTAATGGGCACTCATGAACTTTCAAGGTTGTACATTTAATGATGATGGAGTTTCATTTTATCTTCTATACTTTGTGGTTGAAGCTGCAGGTTGCAAGCAAGCAATAGAATTTGATGAAAGAGATTTTTTTCCCCTGAGGTAGGTAGGTAGATATAGATATAGATCTGATACTGATCAATCATCCATAATTGACCCTAGCTGGTGTTTTTTTAGGGCAAATACAAGGATGATGGGTTGGAGGTAAGTATAGACAGAAGAATTGTTAGAAAAACAACAATGTTTAGAGACCACTAGGAGCGACTAGGGCAAGTGTGGTAGCATACAGGTTTTAGAATACCAATGCTGGAAATGCCTATCGTAGCTAAAGATGATGTTTTTCTGGCATGTATAGGAGCCAGCTACTCCTATGTACTGTGAGGTAGATTAAGTCTCTAGTCCAGTTTATGCTTTTTCTGATTAATCATTCCTATAGGAAACTCTCATCCACAAACATTAAGTGATTCTTTACTTAAAAATTCAACAGAAATTCCCTCCGGCCATTTCTGTGTGAAAGCTGTACATTCATTCTCCTTTTTATTTTTTAATTATTTTTTAAATTTTTTTAAAAGTTGTTTTCTTTTTTGTCAATTCTGCTTCTACTTATTCAGCTTTGGCTCCCCGTAGCTGAGAATAGCAACTACCAATGCTCTCTGGTCTTTGGAAGGCTATTCAGGTAGAAAAGAAATTGTGCTTTCTTTAGTTCCAGTGCCATTTGACTTTCATACAGTTAAAAGGACTTCCAGAGGAACTGTTTCTTCTGCTTCTCCTTGTGCCAAGGACTAAAGAGGTGATTTTTTTTTTTCTTGGCTCAAATCTTTCTGTTTATTGTGTGCTTTAAACCCATAAGAGAATTGCTAGTACTTTTTTCTGACTTTAGTGATATTGGCCCAAGGCCTGAGACATGCTGAAATCTGGCGAGTAAATATCCTAAAGTTTGCTCATTAGATGCAGCTCTCAGGCTGTCATCTATTTAAGTCATAGAGATACAAATTCCATTTTCTTTGCAGGAGATCATGGACCATTCTTTCTGCTTCATTTATCTGTATTCTATACTGTTGCATAGAGGTTTGCCTTTCCATTTTCACCATCACTTCTGTCTTAGCAAGTTTCACCTGATCCCAAATGCTTCTAAGTCACATGGCCACACTCCAGATTCCTAGGTACCTTTAACTCAGACACAATTTGGGATATGCTAAGAAGATATAGATACTATAAAGGACTGAGCAAGAGCTTCTAAGTTTGAACATCAAACTTAATATTTTAATTTCACTCCTGGCCACTTTTGTGAGTGGCCTAACAAGCTTTTGACATGCTTCCTTCTTTCCCCAAATTTCCTGCCTTGCAATCTGCATTCCTGTGGTCCTTATGCCTTTCTTTCCTTTCCATCTTTGACCATAGATGCTTTAAGACAGTGGATGCCTTTTGGATTTGTCTATGAAGGACATTAGTGCAGAGCACAGGGCTCCAGCTGCCAGCTCAGTTTGTGATGGACTGCTGACAGCACAGCACAGTGCTCGTGAGCTTTGGCACATTCTTGATCTGAAGGGACTACACAAGTTGTTTCTGAAACTACCTTATGCCACATTTGCCCGCAAGTTTCTGTAACATGCTGCTTTCCATGATACAGACATACTCTTAGGTCTATATAGACAAAATGTTTTCCTTCCATTTTTCATTTCTAAATATAACTGGGGTTGCAAGAATTGAGGCACAAAAACTCCTCCAGGGTGGTGGTTGTACTATGATTTATTTATTTTTGCAACCTTGGAGTAATCTGAGTGTTATGATTTAAGGGTTAACAGCCTGAA
>NW_010160125.1:9427-37825 GCF_000695765.1 Mesitornis unicolor | reverse complement strand
GCTCGGCCGTCGAGGGTGCGGCTGTGGGCTTCCTCCAAACCCCTGGCCCGTTCAGGCCCGGGGCCTGGATGTGGTCCAGCGCTGGGAGAGATCGGTCACAGAGGGTTCTTGTTTTGGGGGTTTTCTCAAGCATCGGAGATAGTCTCAAGTGTGCAGTCAACAGTTTGTGTTATGTGGCATCTTTGACGTGAAAGGAAATATATTTTCTGCGTACTAATTAATACGGGATTGGTTTCTGTGTTGGGTTTTTTTGTGTGGTTTTTTTTTAGTATTTATGATCTTGCATTCAAGCCGGATGGGACTCAATTGATAATTGCTGCTGGAAATAGGCTACTGGTAGGGAAACTTTTTTTTTCCTCTTGCATTTGCAGCTGTATGAATATGATTTCTTTCACATTAACTTATGAATATAACCTATCAGAAATCCTCTTATCTCTACCAGTCCAGCCTCGTATCTACATACATATTAATGCAGGCTAACTGTAAAGTGTTTTGAAGCTTCTTGATGTTTCTTACCAAGTTTTAAGCTCTATTTCCAAAAGTAATGAGATTTAAGTTACTTGTGTCATCTCGTCCTCTTGCACCTTGCCCAGTGGTTTGAAATCCGTTAACCTGCACCCCATCTTAGCATGATGCAAGGTATGCAAGTACTGCGTTGTTACAAGTTTCATGCAGATCTCTGTCAAAGGAGAAAGAAGCTCAAACTGATGTCTCTACTTTGTGAGAAGCTTCAGCTGTCACTTTAGCTGTCACCCATCGGCCAGGGCAGCTCAGCAGCATGCAGCTCTGCAGAGCACCCAGATGGGGCAGAGATGGATGGGGGCCGTGATTACTGAGGTGTCCTTCAGAACCACAGGACAGCAGACTTCCTTATTTTTCCGGGCTCTCAGAATGGTGTATTTAGTGATGGTCCTTTCCTGTGATTTGTTGCGTTATAAACATTTAATGTGAAGGAAAGGTGTAAAATAAGCTGGCCAGATAAGCTCTTTGGAAATTTCTTTTGTGTATGTGGTCTTCTGAGTCTCTTTTCGTTCTGGGAAGTATTGCACTAAGAAAAGCTGCTTCTGCGCTTCAGAACTTTTTGTCTTGCATGAACTGTATGCTATGCAAAAAAGAAAACAAAAGAAAGTGTATAATCTTGTTGGCCTTCAGTATTTTTATATCCTAGTCCTCACTGGAAGATTTTTACATGTTTTTTCTTTGTATGTTTGTTTTTGTTTCCCCCCTCTTTAAATAGGTGTATGATACTTCTGATGGAACCTTAATTCAGCCTTTGAAAGGACATAAGGGCACTGTATACTGTGTGGCTTATGCCAGAGATGGTAAATATCACTTACTCTCAGATACTGTTTAAGTTATAGTGATGCAAATGTACCATTTTTCCCTTGTCACTGTTACCATAAATCTCAGCCTGTGACTGAGCGTGTTGGAATGGCTGGCTGCGTGCTGATGTGGCTGGGCTATAGTGAGGCACTGTCTGTGGGAATGACAAAATAAAGTCATTGGAGTTCCACGAAGTTGGAGGAGCACAGTCAGATCGCGATATGCGCGGTGTTGGGCTTTTCACTGAGCCTTGTCAAGTTCAAGAACTTCTTGTTCTCTCTTTGATTGAGTATTTGGAGCTCAAGTGATTCTTGTGTGTGTCGGATTTAAATTATATTTAATTCCTAGGCAAACGTTTTGCATCTGGCTCTGCTGATAAAAGTGTGATAATTTGGACTTCAAAGTTAGAAGGAATTCTGAAATACACGTAAGTGATGCCTTTCAATTCTGTGCCTCTCAAAAGCAGACTTTGATTATGCTCTTCTGCTTTGTGGAGTTTGTGCCATTAGATTGGAAGAAGGTTGGCTAAGGTCAGAGAAAATGCTAATGAGTGGGTAATAGCAGAGGGACGAGGAAAAGAACCGTCAAAGCATCTGAACGAGGCAGGAAAGCAATTAAAGGCATAAAAGATGGTGGGAATCTGAATAAATCTCTGAATTTAAAGGGCTGGCAGAGAACTGGGGAAACTCTGTATAGATAGGAATAAAATGAAGCAGAATATGACTCTGATGTTGTATAATAAGCAAAATCAATATAATTCTGGTTCAAAGACCAAATTAGAGATAAGGTTTGGTACTCATCTTTCTTCTGGCTTTGTCTTTATGTCATCCTTCTTAAGTGACATCTCAAAGTTCTGCTTCTGAATGTGTGTGTACATTTATTACGGGTTAGTATGCACAAGCTGGTGTGCTACTAGGGACATACACAAGCATATGTGTTTTAGAATTTGGATGTAAGCTTTAATTACATTTCACAAAGCTCACTCTACATACATTTTTAGTTAATTTTGATGGAATACAGTGAATCCTGCCACTTAGAGACAGTTTTTTTAAGGTTTATTACTGATGTAGTTTACAGTAATTGCAGATTAATTTGATGTAATATAAACTGATCAAATTATTTCTGGCATCTGGCAAACCTTTCGGCTATCTTGCTGAAAGTCAGAAAAGGGGGCATTTAAGAATGATTTATTGAAATATGACTGTAACTTCATTCTAGGCATAATGACTCTATACAGTGCGTTTCCTACAATCCTCTTACTCATCAGCTGGCATCCTGCTCGTCCAGTGATTTTGGTATGTCTTCTTCCTCGAACTTCAGCCAGTAAATTCTGTTAATGACACATAGCTAAGCTTAACAACCAATAGGTACTGTTCTTTATGTCCAGAAAAGATGAGCTACAAAGCTACCTGGAGTTAAGTAACATTAGACACTTACTTAAATCACTTAAACTCAGTTGGAAGGGACTGTGTAATGAGGTGCCACAAGGTAAAAGATGCTGCATTGTTACTATGAATTTTTGCAGAGACACCTCTGTGTTAATTAGATGGATTCTCTTTTTTCCCCCATTTACTGGTAAATAATGCATATTTAAATGTCATTCTAGCAGTGGAGGAGACTTTGATTCCACTGAATTCCCAGCTGAGTTTTCCAACAATATTTGTTTCTTTTCTGAACACCGGTAAATGCTTTTTTGTCACTTACTTCGGCTTTTTGCTTTAATCAAGGCTTGTGGTCTCCTGAACAGAAGTCAGTCTCTAAACATAAAGCAAGCAGTAAGATTACTTGCTGTAGGTAAGTTTTAAGGATTATCTGTGTCATTTAAGTTAGTTTCAATGCAAACAATTCAAGATAATATGCAGGGTTAAAGAAAGCAAGCTCAAGGCATGCAGAGACAGTGTCCAGCAGTGAGAGAGGTTCTCCTGCCTCGCTGCTCAGCTGTGCTGTGTCCTCGGTGCTGCTTTGCCGTTCTCATCATTAACATACCTGAGTAGCGTTAGCAGGAATCTCACTAATATTTATCGACGATGATTTGTTCTTTCTTGGGTAGTCTTCTCAGATAGAGCTTCCTCCCTCCTTCTTTTATAATAGCAAAGGGTTTTGGATTTTGCTTGGTACTGTTTGTAATGGAATTCTTCTGAAAGTCCAGAGAGGTGTTCTGGTCTTGACCAAGCGTCTTCACATCTCTCTCCCTTTGTTTAGCCATTTTGTGCAATAACAATAAAATGAAGTTAGAGGAAAAACAATTATGCTTTTTGTTGGTAGAGCTGTTCATCTCCTGTGCTGCTGGTATTTTGAGTAGAAGGAGATGCTGCCATTATGGGGAACCTGAAGCAAGGGTACAGTAATTAGTGTGAAGTCATCCATGTAACCACAGCAGAGACAAGAATAGGAGCCAGGTCTCCTGTCCCGCGCCGTGCAGTTTCGCTGATCTGTGTTCTAAATGTGGCTTTTAAAGCAGCCTGGTCTACTGCCAACACTGTCATCCCCAGAAATGTATCTGTTACTTAGCACATGTTAGAAGTATTGCAAGCAGATGATAGCTTTACTTTTTTATTTTTTATTTTTATTTCTGTGTATATTATAAAATGTTCTTGCTGTAGTGCATGCTGTTGCCATAAATGTGGATTTAGATGCATAAACAAACTGTAGGATTACTGGCAGCCTCCCAGAACTCCCTCTTAGAAGTGTATTTCAATCTATCGTCCCTGTTTGAGTGTGTGGTGCCATCCCACCTTCCTGCTGCTTGTTTTCAGTAGTTTGCACTTCTGTGTGTGTGTGTTTTGTCAGCTGGACGAACGACGGCCAGTACCTTGCTTTGGGGATGTTCAATGGCATTGTCAGCATAAGGAATAAAAATGGTGATGAGAAAGTTAAAATAGAGCGTCCAGGGGGTGCGTCATCTCCAATATGGTCAATTTGTTGGAATCCATCCAGGTAAATAATTTCACCCTTCCTTTTTTCATGCTGAATAGATGAGCCTTGGCTTACTGGTTGCAGAAAAGCTTGACTTTTATCCCTGCTGAAACAGATTGGTGCCATGTACCTTTTTTTAAAGTGATTGCATGTTGGGCTTTTGGCTTTGCTGCCAGTCTTTAATTGAATGTAGAAACTGGGATTGAGTTCCACTTGGTTCACAAGTGACATTTCCCTTGTGGTTGTGATTGGGTTTTTTTTTTAGGAGGGGAGCAGGGGGGAGTGGCTGTCTGTTTGGATTGGGAGCGAGAGAGGGGAGCTGTTTTTTCATTTCAATTTAGAGGGAATATTGTCCAGATACGTGAATAAACAATTGCTATTGCAGTAGGTGGGAGAGTTTTTGGAGTAGAGCAGATGAACAGGAGATGTCAGTTCACAGCAATTTAGAGGAGATCCCAGTTCTGAAATCCAGGCCTGGCAGTAGGCAGTGTAGTGAGACAGAGCAAGAAGACCATCAGGAAGATGAGGAGACCTCAGAGCATTTCGACTTGTGAGTGAAACTTCAAAGAATCGTATTTATCTATGTTATCTAGAACAGTAACTTACAAAAAGGACCAAGGCAAGAGAATATTATACAGGGTACAAAATCAGAAATTGTAGATTAGCAGTTACCTGTATTATCTTAATTTATTCTGCCAAATGTGTTAACTATGAGGTAGCTGTTCAGAATGTGATAGCATCTTGCGTTTCCCCACGGGTGCGTGCACCACGCACTGACCAAAGGGAGGCTGCTTACTGACTTACCTAGCTTTGCATTAGGCTTTTTGTCTCTTTTATCTGCACCATCTCCCTCTTCCTAGGCAAGAAGCTGGGAGAAGGTGAGCCCTGTTTTGCTCCAAGCTGAACAGATCATGTCAGAGTACCACAGTTAATGCATTTGAGACCTGGAGCTTTTCCTTGGTCTGCTGCTGGTCTCACGGGAACAGTTTTTCTTTTTTCCCTGCCTCACACTGACAGTTGTCGTTCACTCCTGCTCAACTGTACTGACTGATGCTACGGTGGCTTCGTGCTGCTCTAGCTGACATCAGAACCTGAGCCTGGGTACTTCATGTGTTTAAGGGACCATTTACTTCACTGCGTCCGCTGCTTACCCAGCTGTACGTGAAGCAGCACAGCAAGCTTTGCAGCACTCCTGTGAAGGAGACAGATTTTTCTCTTCTATCCCCAAGCCATCTTCCACAGTTTTAAGTCGCAAGATGTTTCGGCCTTTCAGTTTGTGTTTTTGTTAAATAAGTATTAAGTGTATACTGCTACCCTGTTACTTGGTTCTACTGCTCTGAGGAATTTATTAATAAATCACTCTAGAATTACTTCTTTTTTCTTTTTCTTGTTAGAGAGGAACGCAATGATATTTTAGCTGTGGCAGACTGGGGTCAGAGACTTTCCTTTTACCAGCTTAGTGGCAAACAGGTATGTTATAGAAAGTGCATTCAAAAGTGGCAGGTTATTACTGATTCCGTGTTGTGTCCTGTATTCAAAGTGTTTGCAGACTAGTGCTTTATTAGCTACATCAAATGTTTTCTGTTTACCCAACCTTTTACAGTTGTTTTTAAAACTGTCTTTTCCTTCAGCTCTTGTTTCTCCCATGGCAACTCAGCTGCTGTCTTACAGTTCTTGTACTGAAGCCCTTGCAACTTTTCCTGCTTTGCAGAGGTGTCTGTAGAGGACCCTTTTGTATTTTTTCAAGCAGTTGAGGGGGTTGTTGTGATTTGCATTCTGAGTGGGCTGGTTTGGGACTGGAGAGGTTCTTTGATGTATTTTAGAACTGCCTTTGGGAACTGTAATACAGCCAGTGGGTCTGGAGTACAGAAAAGTTGTGCATGGCCAGAGATATGAGAAGAATGGTATCGGTTATGGCACTTGTTGCCTTGGGAAAACATGAAATGACCAATTTGTTAATGTTTTTGATTTGTTTTTCCTTTGTAGGTTGGGAAGGACAGAATGCTCAAATTTGATCCTTGCTGTGTTAGCTATTTTACTAAAGGAGACTATATTTTACTGGGAGGTTCAGATAAACAAGTTTCCCTCTTCACAAAGGATGGCGTGCGTCTTGGTACCATAGGAGAGCAAAGCAGTTGGGTGTGGACGTGCAAAGTTAAACCAGACTCCAACTATGTGGTGAGTAGGAATGTAGTTCCGACATTTTCACAGACAATTTGTCAAGGCCCTGAATTTCAAACTCAGTTGCTTAATCTAGACATTGTTACTGAGGGAGCAGAACCTAAGCAGTGCCTGGTGAGGTCCTAGAACTGCCACTGAAGTAAAAATAGCCTGCAGTAGTAAAACTTGGGCTGCAAGAAGGTTGTGAATGAGCATAACATCTGTTTTCAGATGGTAAGACATTTGCTGTATTTTTGATTTTTTAATCAAAGAAGAGGGAAAAGAAGGAAAAATGGCAGCTAATAACTTCTAGGTTGACCAGATCTCATTCAGTGACGGGAAGAAAATGTTCAGATCTGTTTGTGTTTCTAGCATTACCCCTTGTGGAAAATGCCTGCAAGGCAACTGTTTGCCATAAATGCAGTGCTCCGTGTCCTTGTACAAATGTGAAGAATTTAAGATAAAAAAAACCCTTCTTCCTAAACCAGCAACGAAATAAAACCAAACCAAACCCCACCCACCAAACACCATGGTCTACATGGTCTATGATGAGATCAATCCCGGTTTTGCATGGCAGTTTTATGACTGTTTAAGTACAATTGGTATCAATCTGTACATTATGCAGGAAGAGGAACACAGTGTTCATATAGACACTACACATTTTGTCAGTTCTCACCTGTATGTACGAATTAACTGAAATTATTTTCTTGTGTTCAGGCAGTAGGATGCCAAGATGGAACAATATCCTTTTACCAGTTGATTTTCAGCACTGTTCATGGCCTTTATAAAGATCGCTATGCCTACAGAGACAGCATGACTGATGTTATTGTCCAGCACCTCATCACTGAACAAAGAGGTAATTTCACACTTGCAGTCAGGCCAAAACTTCTCTCTTGCTGTTTTGTTTGCTGTGGTTTTTTAGTTTGGGTTTTTTGAGGGTTTTTTTTAAGTTAATACCCATCAGAACACTTGGCATGTATGCTGCAGGTACCAGGCAGGTTGTTGTTGCTTTGACGGTAAAACTGAGGAATAGTGTTTACAGGATGAGAGTGCGAACTTGGATTCTGGAGGATCAGCACTGACAAGCTTATTGAAAGATGCAGGGATTTGAAAGGACATTGGGAGGGGCAGAGGCTTTTAAGATAAGGTTTTAATCTCTGTGAATGAGATAAAAATACTGTATGTCATACGTAGTGCTTTTTTGTTTCCCTTTCTTGCATCTTTAAGGATTTGTGCTGATTTTGGTTCTTCGTATCCACTGACTTTTTATGGCACAGAAATCAAACTATTGCTCCAGAATGTGCTGTTGACAAATAGTGGAGGGCGATAAATTTTGATGGGGATAGTAGATTACACAGATGCAGAAAAACAAACGTATCTGAGCAGGAATCTGCTTGTAATTTTAGAGGTGCTTTAGAAAGATTCAGTTTTAATGTATTAGTAAGTTTTCTGATTTCTGTATCCATTACTTTTGTGTCAGCCTGTACTGTGTTGTTTTCCTGTTTTTTCTCTCTAGTTAGAATAAAAGGCAGAGAGCTTGTAAAGAAAATTGCAATCTACAAAAACAGATTAGCAATCCAGATGCCAGAGAAAATCTTGATTTACGAGTTATACTCGGATGATTCTTCAGATATGTATTATCGGGTGAAGGAAAAGATAGTAAAAAAATTTGAATGCAACTTGCTGGTTGTATGCTCAGATCACATTATTTTATGCCAGGTATGTGCCTTAAAATCTGGAGTAGTCTTGGGGTGCGTTCAGACTGTGAGCCGGTGGTGCAGAGTAAGGACAGGCTGTGCTGCACCATCCACGGCAGCTCTCCCCAGGGTTGTGAACAAACAGTGTCTGTGGCGAATTGGATAAATTAACACATAATCCAGGGGAACTTTTGGGTGGGGGCGAGCTACTAGAAAAAAGTGGGAGTTTTTTGTTTTTATTTTTTTGTTCTTAGCATTAGAAAATCTTAAAGAATTCACCTTGTTAAATTGACTGTTTGCATGATTTTTAGATGTGAATGTAGGTACACATGCTAGTATAGGTGTGAACATAGCACATCAAAGACAGTGATTTTATCTTTACCTCCATGTGATATTTTGTATGTTATTGTGTCTTTAGGAGAAGAGATTGCAGTGCCTCTCATTTAAAGGCATTAAAGAACGAGAATGGCTGATGGAATCTCTTATTCGTTATATCAAAGTAATTGGAGGACCTCCAGGAAGAGAAGGCCTCTTAGTTGGTCTAAAGAATGGTCAGGTAACACATTGTGTCTTGTGTGTGTCTTTTCACTGCAAATAAAATCTGGTTTATGCTCTTAGGGGAAGACCTTAGGAGCACCATGCTCTTTTACAACCTAGAATTTTATTTAACAGAGTCTCATCTTGTGATTAAAACCTAATTACTTCTGTCTTTCACATTCTCTGGCTGTAAAATTCATACAAACATGCTTAACTTTGTTTAAAATCCAGAAGCTGTTAGGAACGGCTGACAAAAGTGGAGTTCTTGGTGAACTGAGAGAGCGTTTGTCCTTAGTGGGGGCTGGTGTGCGTATGCGTACACTGCTCCTGCTGACCACTTGTGAAGGTGTGGGTCTTCTCAAGGTGCAACTGCTGTTTATTTCACAAGGTGGTTAGCAGCTGGAAATTCCAAACTGAAGTCAAGAGGTATTGATACAGAGAACAGGAACAGAGAGGAAGTTGAGATCCCTTGTGTCTTCTGTATCTATGCCATAGCTCCCTGTGGTATGATATTAATGTAATTGTTTAACTAGTGGAGCATTAAAAAAATCCAGGATGTATGGCGTATGTGTTATTTGTATAGGCTTAGAACCTCAAGTATGTTGTAGAAACAAGTCTTTCCAAGATACCTCAAACTGAAAGCATTTCCTTAATCTTAATCCACATCTCTGGAAAAAAAGTAATGCAGTTGCATGGTGTAAACAGCAGTAGTTTGTACCTGCTATGCTACTTCTAGTTTTAGGAACAAAAATGGGTGGACTGACTTTGGTTTTCCATAAATATGTCTAGATTCTGAAGATATTTGTGGACAACGCCTTCGCAATCGTCCTGTTGAAGCAGTCCACAGCTGTGCGCTGCCTGGATATGAGCGCATCCCGAAACAAGCTGGCAGTGGTTGATGAGAACGATACCTGCCTGGTATATGATCTTCATACCAAAGAGTTGTTGTTTCAGGTAAAATTCAGAGTCTTCAGAAAACAAAGACAGGGAGAGGGAGGAAGTGCTTTGGAGCACGGAACATACGAGAAGTGTTGCTGTGCAGAAATTCGTATAACTGTCATTTAAGCCATTAATCCCGTTTTGTAGGATTTAACTGTGATCTATTCCTCTATCAAAACTACCCTTTTAGAGATGGTAGATGAGGAATTAGAAGACAGGAGATGTATGTGAGCAACAGCTGAATAAAGAGTGCTCAAACATGTGACCTTTTCAGTTTAATTTAGAGCTCTGTCCTGGTTCCCTTTGAAGCATTACAGTTAATGAGCATTTTGGCTTTATCATTAGTATGAACAGAATTAAAGTCTAAACTTCTTTGTTCGTCATGTATTCCCGGACTATAAAATGAATAATGATAATTCTCTCTTCAGTTGCAATGTAGCAGTCACTGTAAGGGTTCACTCATTAATGTTGATTAAACATTTTCAGAGAACACTGGACAGAAAGTATGAAGTGATACAAAGATAGGGTCTGTAACTTTCTTTTTGTTACGGGCAGAAAAATTATCAATAAAATGTGCTGGCTAACTAACAGTGTGTTATTGTGGAAGTTTATATTGTGTTTGCAGCTTGATAGTACAGTTCATTAGTAAATACAAAACAAAGACAATTACAGCTCCTTATTAAAATGTAAAATATGTCCCTGTAAATCTGTTGAGGAGTATGCTAGGTTCTAGAATATTACAAACATAAATAAAAGCGTGTGTGTTTGCACATCCAAATCATAATAGGTCACACGTTCTAGTTGAAGAACGCGTATTTCTTAGGAAGGAAGATGTGATTGCATCTGTTGTAACTGTCGGTTGTTTTGCTCCTTAGGAACCCAACGCTAACAGCGTGGCGTGGAATACGCAGTGTGAGGATATGCTGTGTTTCTCTGGAGGGGGTTACCTCAATATCAAAGCCAGTAACTTCCCTGTCCATCAGCAGAAACTCCAAGGCTTTGTTGTGGGTTACAACGGCTCCAAGATCTTCTGTCTTCATGTTTTCTCTATGTCAGCTGTTGAAGTTCCGCAGGTAATCCTTTAATCTCATTAAGTGTTGCTTTACATTTCATAAACATCAATCTTAAAGATGTGAAGAAGCTTTTATGAGATTTACCCGTATTACATTACCAGAATGATGGCAGTTCACACTTGCTTCATCGTGTTTAAGTTACATTGTGTGATCTGTTTTATTGTTTATTTGGCATTAATTAATGTAACTTCCTTTTTCCTGTTGACTGTTGTTTCTAATTCTCCCTTTCTAATTGCAAGTGCACATAGTCTGAAAGGAAAGATGAAGATATGGTGGGGGTGTTACCTCTCCCTGTATTTTTATTGCAGTCTTTGTGTACCTTTTCTCAAGTTGTGATTTCATTTTACTTAGGAGTACATCAAATACTGTCTTATTGTTGCTTCATCAAGATGTGTTTAGGCAATATTTAAGCTGTATGTTTTTGTCTGAATGTACAGTACATATGCAGTCTTTACATTCTAAATTTAGAGACTGCCTTCCACAAAGTGCTATTTTCTGCCTTATGGGAAGCAATGGAACAGTCTAAAACAGTCCAAGAAACAACACAAAAAAAGGAAAAGAAAAAAACCCCACAACGTGATTCTGACATACGCACCCAAATGTGGGCAGGATTTGAAACAGAGAGTCGGTGAAGAAAGCAGAAGTGCCATGTGCCTCCATTAGCTAACGGAGCCCGATGTCAGAACCCTGTGCGCTCCCCTGGGGATTACACAGATCCTCAGTCAGGCTCTGGGTTGCCCAGCGTGGCTCACAGCTGTGAGATCAACCTGGCCAAGTGCACGCTCTGTCTGGCCATGACAGGCTGTAGGCACCAGTGTGGCACAAAATTATGTGAAGCATCACAGAGGCAGTATTCCCAAAGCTACACTTCTGGTGGGAGGGAGTTCCCAAAAGTATGCGATTTTCAGATAAGCTGGTAAAAATAACACAGAAATCAGTCTGCATAGTGTCTTTGGTTGCAGACCCAGGGTGAAATGTAACCTTGCTGCAGTGCTCAGTTCATTCAAGGGGTTGGAGCTGTCCCTGCAGACCTTGAGCCTCAGTCTATCTGTGTCAGCTACAGCTGACAGATTCTCTTTAATTGCCTCTTTGGGCAGGTCCTTGAGGTCGGCGTCTTTTGGGCTTAATAGCCACAGTCTTGGTAAAACGGCTTTGTCATCAGGGTTGGCAAGAAGGGTCACTTCCTCATGATGCCTCTTCCTGTTGTGTTGGAACATTTCCAGGGATGCTTCACGCTGGGCTCTTGTGCCACTTTTCCTGCTTTTAGTCTTTGAGAACAGACTGCCTCCTCCTTGGCTCTGCTCACAGGGTATTAAAAACCACTTTTCCTGCTTTTAGTCTTTGAGAACAGCCTGCCTCCTCCTTGGCTCTGCTCGCAGGGTATTAAAAGAACCCCAAAACTCAGTGGCCCGCTGTATGTAATATTTAGTGTGTGCAATGCTCAGAAGAATTCACGTTCTTAACTACTTCCTAATAAACAAGGAACTGAAGATCTCAAGATGGATGAGTTTGGAATATGATTAACCCAGCTTGTCTAAAGATACAATAATGTTCACCCCGGAATGCTGTTCTGTCTGTTGTGCAAAAAACATACATTTATTCTCTGTGGAGCTTGTAGTGGTTGTGAGTGGAATAGATTCTTTTTCCCAATGTATGTAGAGATTTTCACTAACGTATCTTGGTATTATGCTCTCTGATATGTGTTTTTCAATGGAAATCCTCAGTCTGCACCCATGTATCAATATCTGGAGCGAAAAATGTTTAAAGAAGCCTATCAAATTGCGTGTTTAGGAGTAACGGATACTGACTGGAAAGAGCTGGCCATGGAAGCCTTGGAAGGGCTGGAGTTTGAAACTGCTAAAAAGGTAAAGCAGTTACCTACTTAACTTAGCAGAAGGCTTGTTCTATATTTTGATATGTATATATATAGTGAGTGTGCCTATAATGTATGCTTCATGGGTGGAACACACAGTGACGTTCCTGGGTTACTTATCTTGCTTGTCTTTGTATACGTTATTCCGCATACCAAATTAAATGTTGGTTTGTTACACACTCAGGATCCTGAGGTTTTAAACTGAAATGGGATTTATCACTCTAGATAAATGCCATGTTCTAAATCAAAGCGTTAAATGCAAAGAAAATGGTTTCTTTCATCCTCTGGAGGATGCGTTAATGAATTTGAGGGATGTGGAGCGGAGAAATTGCTCAGCGGTACCGGTGACCAGCGGGTGGCAGCAGAGAACGCCTCGGCTGCGTTTTTCCCCTTCCCCATCCCTACAAACTTAATCTTTTCTTTCCCCAAGTATTTAATATAAAAAGCAACTCAATTCAAATATGGAGGTTTCGTGTTCTAATGGTCTTTGAAGACAGTGGGGATGCGATCTCACCATTTTAGCCGTTTTCTCTCTGGAGTGCCTTGGTTCTGGGAGTGGTCTGTAGATGGGCATGTATTGAAGAACAGAGTTTTCTCCAGCATAAAATACTTCCCTGTTTTCTTTCACCACCTCTCCTCAAATAAGAGAGGGCGAACTGATTTCAATGTCATGAATATTGTATGAAAGACAAAACATTCTAAAAATATGGAGGGGATGGCCTGTAATGATAGGCATCTTTTAATAATGCATTTTGTTTAAAAGGAAATTAAATGCTTTATTTTTCTTTTTTTATTAAGTAAGGCATCGGAATAATTCCCATTTCATAGACGGCTTTATGCAAATAGATATTCTTAAAAAGAAGTTTTCAGTGCCTCCTTGGAATTTTAAAGTAGTGCCCTCTTAGAATTAGAGCGGATTAATTTGAACAAAAGCAGCTTCTTGACATTAAAGGCTCTCATAGTTCCTAGTCCAATCTGGTGTAAGCAGAATATTATATGCCCTCTTAAGCATTAGTTAGGGTAGAAGTCTTGAACGTGCGGCCTAAAGAGTTAAATTTCTGGTTTTTGGTGCACGTCAAGAATAAGTGCTAAGCTGCTGTAACTTGCACGTGATTTTGCCACTTGAGAATTTGGGTTGTGCATTTATCTCCATTTGCAAAAGATATTACGCTGTCTTGCGGTACTTTTATCTTATCTTCTTACTTCCCTTCCTCTTCCTGAGCTACTTCCGTGCTGCCTTTTCAGAATGGCATCAAAACTATAAGCGTATGCAGTGTGACCATAATACACATCAAAATGAAGCTGTAAAATAGCCAGAATAAACGTATGTGATATTTTGAATGGTGTATTTTTATTTCCTGGAGGGCTGACATACGTACTCCTACTGACCCTGCCCTTGCTGTTCATTTTCGGGGATGAGCTGCTGGATCGTACCCCTGTCTTATTGACTGCAGCACCTCAGGGGCCCCACTTGCAGTCGGAGCCCATCAGGTTGGGGACTGCACAAACACAAACCCCAGCATATTCCTGTCTGTCCTCTTTGCATGAAGACAGCTTGATTTAGGCATAACAATATGCTGTTGTTGTTTCTGTCTTTTCAAGTTAATTCCTTTTATTCTTTTTTTTCTTTTCAATAGGCATTTACCAGGGTACGAGACCTCAGATATTTAGAATTGATCAGCAGCATAGAGGTAAGAGAGTGGTAAAGACTGTCTTTTCTTACACTTAGTACTATGCCAAAATCAGTGCTTTCTGTTTCAGAGAGGCTTCTGTTCGCATAGTGCTTCTGACTGTTGGAGATATGTTTAGAGTGAAAAACGAGCAGAGGTGACTCAGATTTAAGTCCCGTGACTGAAACTTCATGGGGAAAAGAATGGGATGCGGGACAATGAGGACCTCTGAAGCTGTCTTCAGGAAAGCTAGAAAAACGTTCAATATTCAATTAATAATTGGTAGAAGACTACTGTGCTAACAGGGCTTAGTACAGAATACTTCATAAACATGAGATAATTAAGCCTTTCCTTACCCCCTGGAGGTAGGTAATTACTATTATCTCCTCTTTGCAGAGCCAGAAACAGGCCCAGAGAAATAAAATGACAAATTCAAGGTTTCATGACAAGTCTGTGACAGCTGGAAATAGAATTTGGGATTCTTGACTTCCATCCTGTGCTCTAATCACCAGTTCTTACTCTTTTCACACTTCTTGATAGAATTTCACTAGAAAATAACTGTCTGTCATGAGCACATTAAAAGACATTGTATCACTCTTGTCCTTCTACAAAGACTGCGTGATAATGCTCAGTTTAAAGATCTGTGCTGAGATGGCATAAAGGGAACTCCTCTTTTTCACGCCAATTAGATTTACACCTTCTCTGAAAGAAGACTTCTGTTTCCACAGAGCTGTCCTGGTTCTGTCGAATGCCAGGTGGTTGCAGTGAACTTTTCTTGGTGTCTGACATGGGACAGTGTTCTCTATTAGGAAACTCCTCTCTCTTTTTTTTTCCTCCTCTTCTCTCTCTCCTTTCACAGGTGGGTAGGTAGATGGAGCACTTTAAGCTTTTTTTTCCACATATGCTTCTCCATATCTGTCTGCTGAGAATATTCTGGAATTGTCTTCTTGTGTTCTGTTTCATGAGAAAGATTCCCTTTGTAAATAGGCATAAAGTTAATTTCAGACTTCTTGAAAATGCTTCTTCACAAGTGAGAGTTCTGCATCATTGCTGACTCTTGCTTGTGGTGTATTGGATTCCTCTGCAGGCCTGTAAGGGTGTAACGAAGCACATGTGTTCCATTAATATGATGGGTTTTCTCAGTAATTATACTTTTTTTTTTCCTAATTGATGACAGCAGCAAACATAACTGCCAGATCTCTATCTCTAGCGAGATTCTCTGAAATCTTTAAAAATGGTGTAACAGTTCCTCTGATTGCTTATAAACCAGGTTTCTATAGCGAACTGTCAATGCCAGTCCGGTACCAGCCTGGTCAGTAAGTGTGAGCAGGAGGAGCAGTGGCTGAGTCGCCTTTGGCAGTAGGGAACTGAATTTATGTGCTCGTGGAATGCTTTTCCCCCTTTTGCAGTTTTCTTTAAATTCAGTTCACATCTGCGTATTTCCATAAAGGTGGGCTAATAGCAGTAATAATTTCATCCAAAGCATGGTAGTAATGTGTTTCCAAGATGTGGGATAAAACAGACATGTTAGAACACAGACACAGGCACACGTGTGCACCTGTGTGTGCAGGTACGTGGCCCCAGTCCCTGAAATCAGCACAGCGCTGGGGCCTGCTTCCCACCGAGGTGTGTCCACGGCACCGCGCACGCCGTGCCTCCCCACACCAGCACCCAGCAGTCCCAGGCAGCACTGAGGCATGGGCAGCTGCTCTGGAAACCACCATTGCCAACCCAAAATGAGGGGCAGTGGTGGTGACGCCGGGTTCATGCATAGGCAGGTTAACGTGCTTTGTGGATCTGCTTATTGCTAGCAGTTATTGTGTTTGTCATCCCACTCGCACATATTGTTAATTTAGCCAAATTATATGCTGATGAATTTCTATGACAGAAAATAGGGAACCCATCAGATGCCTTTTCTAAAATAGCATAGCATAATGATAGCATGTGTTCATTTTCCTGTGTGAAATCAAGAGAAGTGATTTTTCATCACTTTGGTTTGTATAGTGACATTTAATTTTGCTCTTCCTAATTTTAATTAAGAGAGGATTTAATCCTTTAATTATAAATTCACCAGAAATGTAGGCACGAGAGGCACGATTATTGTATCCTGTTAGACATTTTTATTAACGGTTAAAATCTAAGCCTGAAAATCTAATTCTTCAATAGCTATTTCTCACCTAGGTCCTCATCATCTAGAATATTTTCTACGTCTCTGTTTTTTTTACAGGAGCGAAAGAAGCATGGAGAGAACAACAGTGAACTGTTCCTTGCAGATGTTTATGCCTACCAGGGAAAATTCCACGAGGCAGCAAAGTTGTACAAAAAGAGTGGACACGAAAACCTCGCCCTTGATATGTACTCTGATTTACGCATGTTTGACTACGCAAAGGTAACTGTTTGCAACTGGATGTGTAAATGCAGAAATACTGATGTACCTGTAACTTTTCAAAGTATGATCCTGCAAAAGGATTGGATGAAATGCAGGCTTTGAATTCCAATTTGATTTTCTCAGTTAATTGGTTCAAGTTCGTTTGGCTTACAAGGGGAAGTGGCTATGTCTGGCTGTAACGGCCGCCTTCCTTCAGAGGCTGCTACTGAGGCAGCAGATTGTGCTTTGTATGGTCTCAAACGTGTCCGTGGAATTCACAGCTTTTCAGTGGATCTTCTTGTTGAACACTACCAGAGGTGACTCTTTCATTATGATTTTATAGTATTATCCTTAGTAATTTTTGCACTTTAAAAAACTAAAAATCTCATTTTTATGACTATTTCTGCCCCATCGTCTCACTCAAGAGCACCTTTCTATTTTTTTGTCTTCCAAAGATAATAAGGTAGTACAAGTGCAAAGTAGAGACCAGTGCACCGTGCATTTAAATCACTTTTGTATTATAATAAAAATCTTTTTCTTTCAGAGTTTGAACTTAAATAGGTATGTTAGTTCCATATTAATGTACTTTATAAAGTGTATAGTATGCTAATCTACTATACTTTTGTTTACTAGAGAATTTTCTTCTGAAAATTCAATGTGTCTTGGCTTGTTTTTTTTTAAACTATGTTTCCATGTAGGAATAAATTGAATATGGCTTTTAAAAGTGATGTTTTTATATGTTGATAAGAAAGCATTACGTGGCTTTTAAGTCTTCCGTGGTGTTTTCTTATCAAAATCCCTGAGAATGCATGCGCTGCTCAGTCTCATTCATCACTCGTCAGAGCCTTGTTCTGCCCAGTGCAGGACCAAGACTGTACCATGACGTGCACATAAACTGTTTTAGCACAGATTCCGCAAACTGCTACAGACAGATCTTTTTCCTCTCAGAGCTTAGTATAAATACTTGGAGCTTTGCTGATGTAAGTCTGACTTCCACTATTTTTGGCTGATGACTCTTTGTTAGCTTCAGTGTTTTGGCTCCTCTTGAACATAAATGTAATTCATAGATGAAAATGTTCCCATAAATTTTCATATGAATCTGTTAATTCTTGGCTGTAGTCATCTCTATATTTAACTAGTAGAGAGCAAAAGGTCTTATGTCTCTTGTCCCTGAAAGTAACTCCATGCAGAGGAAATTAAAGGTACTTGGTGGCACATGAAGGAAGCTTCTTGTGCAGGGAGTGCACGACACATGGAAGAATACGTAAAACCCCCTTGTTTGCCTGTTGTTTTTCCAAGCAAAGTTATATGGGGATGTGGGATGGTTTTGTATTGGGATGGATTTTTTGTTGCTGTGTTTTTATTAAAGCTGACAGAATTGCACACAGGGACCCTTAGAGAATCTGATTTCTGGTGTCTGTGTTTGGCTTTGATTAGCTCTGTCCAGAGAGCCCAGGCTGGCGTCAGAGGTCAGAGGCCCTTCAGTGCGTGGGCACAGGCTTGTTAGTGCAGCGCCAGGTCACAAATTACTGAGAGCTCACAAAAAGCTTCGTACTGTGAGAAGCTGAGCTTTTGATTTTGGACTTATTTTGGTGACCTAAGCTGAAACACAAGTTGTGTAAAAGATAGTGTTCAGCTTCGTTCTTTCGCTTCAGTTCTTCATACAGAAAGATTATCATGACATCTTTATAGTTACCCACTTGAGTTAGGGCTGTGCTGCAGCAGAGAGCACTAGAGCAGAACCCTGCAGCAGAGAGCACTAGAGCAGAACCCTGCAGCAGAGAGCACTAGAGCAGAACCCTGCAGCAGAGAGCACTAGAGCAGAACCCTGCAGCAGAGAGCACTAGAGCAGAACCCTGCAGCAGAGAGCACTAGAGCAGAACCCTGCAGCAGAGAGCACTAGGGCAGAACCCTGCAGCAGAGCTGCCATAGAGGTAGGTGCAGGTCTGTACCTGGCTGTCGGGGAAGCTGCTCGGTTGTGGCAGTGGAACAGCTCTGTGGTGTGGGTGCTTCTGGTGATGGCTTTTTGCTTGTTTGTTGTTTTGATTTGCCTTCTTTTTTTAACCCTGAATCAGAATTTACCAGAAACACAGAGGATAAGGTAATTTCCTGCTTTCTTCTTGTCTTTCCATTTCTCCTCTGTTTTAATTTTTCATTTGCTGGAAGCTGTTTTAGTGGGCAGTAGCCTGTCCTGCTAACAGACAAAATGGCCCTTAATCGATCTTCTAGCACCAGGGCTTTTGTATTGGCAGAAGCAGCTGAACAAAGTGTTAGAAGTATTTCCACACCGGTCATCATCACAGCATCCAGGCTTGGTGTCTGTATTATCCTTCTCCTGGTCCTCCCAGAATCTCCCACTTTTTCTTTTTATAATTGAAAGCTGTCTAAATGGGAGAGCTGCTGTTGTTCCCTACTGACCATAGGGCCTTGGTGGTTACTTGCTGAAGGCTCTACCAGTTCATGTTGCTCTCTGTATGCAGTATCTCTTTTCTTAGGAGGCATAACGATACTCATTAAAAATACCTCTATGTGGCTTAGAATTTGGATTGTAGCAGTGTTTATGACCAGAAGATATTGCAGATTTATGTATTGCACTATTTCAGGATTTTCTGGGATCTGGAGACCCCAAAGACACAAAGATGCTGATAAAAAAACAAGCCGATTGGGCCAAGAACATCAACGAACCCAAAGCAGCAGTGGAGATGTACCTCTCTGCAGGCGAGCACCTGAAGGCCATAGAAATCAGCGGGGACCATGGCTGGGTTGATGTGTAGGTTTTAGTTCCATTGCAGAGATAATATGTAACAAAAACTTGAATGAGTTATTACGAATTCTGCATAATTTTTTGCCTTTTTTGTCTCAAATGGGGTATTACAGCACATCTACCATTTAAAGTGTTTTAAAAGTTACATATGCTTAGAGGGTAGGGACATAAATGTGTTACAAAACCAAATGCATTACAACAGTGAAGAGTATGAATGGGTTCATCTGTAGTATGAGACTCTTCTGAAATATGCATGCCTTAAGCTTTTTGGAGCAATCATTGCAGCGGTGCTTGTCTGTGACAGCCCACTGCTGCTGTTTTAGGCTGCTAAGGATAATCACGGGGTGGGTGGAGACGACGACTGGAGCACAAAGCCCCTAGAAATTCTGGGGCTGCTCCTGTCGCCGATCAGATTCTCCTTGCTCTGCAGTAGGTGACACAGATCTGCTGAGTTGCTGTAAGATCCTGGGCACGCCACTGGCCTTCCCTTGTGCGGGGTGGTGGTTGTTCAGGCGTCCCTTGTTTTGGGCAGCGTTGAGGCAGTGTGTCCCGTGTCACTGAGTCATGTCGGACCTGCTCCTGCCCGCTGTCTTCATGACTGTGCAGAGTCTGGGATATGGAACTGCACCTCTCAGTAGAGACTGAAGGAACAGGTTTTGAGTTTGTAAAAGGGAAAACAAGGCTTTCCAGTGTTTACTGAAAACTCTTGAAACAGTGTTGCATAGTACTGCTATGATGATATTCATTAAATAATAACTGATTAAAGGTTAAGTTATTGCAATAATTAAACAAAAGGCAAAGCAACAAGGCAGAACTTGAAACATCTGGTTTCTTTTTACTGGGTCTAGGTTAATTGAAATTGCTCGAAAACTGGATAAAGCTGAGCGTGAGCCTTTGTCAAAATGTGCCTTCTATTTTAAGAAGCTTGATAGCCCTGGCTATGCAGCAGAAACCTACCTGAAGGTTGGTGACCTGAAAGCGCTGGTCCATCTTCACGTGGAGACGCATCACTGGGAAGAAGTAAGCGTGCCCTTGGTGTCTGCTTTTAAACCCTGCTCCTCACTGATGCGGGTGCTGAAAAGGGAGGCAAACATCGGGCTCCCTCCTGCTGCAGTGGGAGGAGAGGCAGGGAGGGCGGCTTCTGAACAGTGCCATTTCACTCAGTTAATTTTGCATGCTCGGAGTTTGTTTGGTGGTGGGTTTGGTTTGGTTGGTTTGAGTTTGGTTGGTTTGGGGGGTTTGGTTTGTTTGTTTTAGTTGAGTTTTTGGATATTTCCTGGTCTTACTTCTGAGCAACTTTTTTGACCGTGCATTACAGTTGCCCACTTCCTATGGTAGTCCATGGGCTGCTTCTAGCCCATCAGGAAGAGTAAATAGTAATTATATCATGGGAAGTTCTGTTTTGAACTGTATTATTTATGATTTGAATTATAAAGAGAATACCATAGACATAATGTGGATCTGATGAGCCTGCTGTGTTAGTGTGGACCCCACTCTATAACTGGATTTCTGCTTCTGATCAGGGGAATTTCTGACTTGTTGGGTTTTTCCATGAAAACATGGGTCTGCCAGTACCACCCACTTCACATTTGGGGGTCACCATTCATTTTCTTCCTCTTTCTTGACATTAAGGTTTTGATGGGTGCAGTTTCTTAAGGAAATGTTTTCAAAGTGCTGCTGCAGTTGACAAACCCTGTCCCTCAATTACATGGATCCTTCAGAAAATTGTAGACTTAGTCCTTTATTGACTAGTTAGTGAGTTTAGAAAGTGAATTGGTGCTGCATTTATAGTGTTACTTCAGTTTCTTCAGAAGATATATTCAGTAAAAATAAAAATATTTTTGTCTCTTGCTGTGAGATCGACTGTATTTCCTAGATAACCACTTTCAAGTTTCCCTGATTTAATAACCAGGCCATTACTATGCTTAGCTTCTTTTCTTTTGTTGTTGATTGCCTTTTATTTTAAAATGCATTAGTTTCATGCTGGAGAAAGTATGGATTACACTCTCTATTCTGTGTATGTATTTTTATTGTGAATTTACTTAGAGCTAAAGGATTGATCCCATGGAATATTCTAAACCCTTCAACTGTTTAAACCATGCAGTATTCTGAAAATGAATTTTTTCCTTACCTCAGGCATTTGCTTTGAGTGAAAAGCATCCTGAATTCAGAGATGATGTCTATGTCCCCTATGCTCAGTGGCTAGCAGAGAATGATAGATTTGAGGAAGCCCAGAAAGGTAAGGATGGCACTGACGGATCGCCAGGCACTCGGAATTTACTCCATACTTTTCCGGTACAGAACGTGCAGTCTCTGCCCTGGAGAGGTTCTTATCAGTGGGATTCAAAACCAAATAGAACCCGTGTTTTCATACTGGTCTTAAATTAGCTAGAGGTCTCCTTATTTGATAAGAAAACGTGGGGGATCTATCAAAAATGATGGCATTAAATACAGGTCCAGATTTTCCACCTTGTTGGATATCTGAGTGTGGCACATGGCAACAGTGTTTGGCATATAAGCTGAACTGTCTGTATTAATATTTTTATCACAATAGAATTCAAATTATGGTGGCTACCTTACAAACCGGAGTGGCTTTATACAGGTAAAACGTCCCTGTTTCTGTAAGAATTTCCATGTATTTCTTCGGGCTTATAAATTACCTTTAAGGAGAACTGTCAACCCTCCATCATGTGGACAGGCTTTAACTCATCAACCGTTCCAGGGACACAGAGGTGTTGAAGCAAGCTCCATGTGGAGCCAGCAGGTTTTTGCTGCAGTTCCTTTCCTCAGGTGCAGCTCCATGTGAATGTCACATCTGCTGCTTCCAGCGCCGGCTCAGATCCAAGCACGTAACTGCATTTGCTCGTGTGGGCCAAGGTAGTGAACGTGCCAGATGTGATCTGTCTCCACACAGAACTGCTTTGTGTGTCTGCTCCAGGCCTTTGAGCACCTGCTTTTAGGGCAGTTTGGGGGTTTGCAGGTAGAAATCTGAATATATTGTTATATTCAGGTGTATTGTTCCCCGTTTCTTCCACAAAGCACTGTGTGCTGTGGCTCAGCAATAGAAATGCCCCAGAATTGGAGGAGCTGGAGATCATCGTGTAGCTGTGCAAGAATTTGGTTATGTCTGAGCTAGCTGAAGTTGGGAGGCACTTGTGCTGCAAGGCTGGTTTTTTTGGGGTTGGTTCTTTTGCCCCCTATCCCCATTATCCTGTATGAAGACTGTGTTTGCCAAATGCATGTTTATCAAGTGAGAATTCAGGATCTTACTTCATACTGGCTTCTGAGCATCAAATAAAGAAATGCTGGTAATAAATAGAAGGATACAGTAAATACTGTACTCTTTCAAAACAGTCAGCATTACAAACCAGAGCACTAACTTCAAACATTAGTTTATTGTAGTTTTGAAGGAAGTTGTGACTTGCAGTGTTTGGAGACTGCCATTGTTTGTATAGAGATCTAATCATCGTAGCTTTTTTGCTCTTTTCTATATTTTAAAAAGGAAGCATCCAGCGTTGTACAAAATCTATCAGCTCAAGAGCTGCTGAGACAGTGCAAAAGCCACAAAATACCCACAGATGCTTCTCATGTTCCATTAGTATTGCTGCTTTCAAGACGAAAAATACCAGCATATAATCCTTTTTATCCTGCCCCGCATAGACTATTTGATATTGGCTGAATAGACTGCTCTTAATTTAAAAACATTAATTTCAGTTAATTGATGTAATCACACTGTAAAATCCTCTTTGTTTTGGCCATCTTTGTAGCGTTTCACAAGGCTGGCAGGCAGAGTGAAGCTGTACGAGTGCTGGAGCAGCTAACACACAATGCTGTGGTTGAAAGCCGATTTAACGATGCAGCCTATTATTATTGGATGCTTTCCATGCAGTGTTTAGATATAGCCCAAGGTAAGTAACTGAAAGGAAGTTTGTATTTGTTACCTTCTTGTGCATGTAGACAAACAATAGCTGAATTGTGATAGCATTGCTGCAACTACTTCGCTGTGTGGCTTTGTTTTTGTTTGGTTTGGGTTTTTTTAAGTGCTGTGCATAACTCTGGCTTGTGCTATTTTTGTAGTCCCTCTGGTTTTCCCATGTGCTTATTTAAAACAAATAAGCAAACCAGCAGCATCAGCATGCATAGGCCTGCTTTTGAAATCTGACTGGAATTAGAATCGTGTCTCCTGGGACCGTGTATCCTCATGCACCTTCCCACAACACACTTCAGCCCGAGAGGTGACTGGAGGGTTAACGTACTCCTAAATAAAAGATGGTCTTCAAGTGTAAGATGCATCTGGTATTTGCACACAGGTTGGAGAGGTATTTTACAGATTATCTCTTTCAACAGAGATAGAACTGATTGTTCGTTAGCTATCGCCTTGTCCTCTGAATGTATTTCCCTGGCAGAGGGGTGCAGCCAGTAGTTCATAGGTGTAATTCAGTAACAATAATGAGTACAGAAGATTGGTAATGCTGCCTTTTGCCTGCTGCTGTAAGTGCCTTCTTTTTTTAGTTCAGCTGATGCATGATGGTGCTGATCTGTTACCCCTCAGGTATTTTATAGAGATGCAAACTTTTTCACTTGGCTTAGTAGTGTATTTAATATTGATGAAACAAATGTTTCAGAGCTCATTTCACTTGTGAACTCTGAAGTTACAGATGAGGTTTCCAGTGAGGCACACCTACTGTTTTCTACTTTTAACTGACCTACAGCCTCTGACTGTGTTAAAACCGTTGCCTCAACTGTTTTGTGTTTTACCATGCTTGTTCTAGACCAGAAATTTTACTCAGAAAAATGGCAAGTCTGTGTAATGTGTGGCTTGCGCAGAGCGATGGGACACACTTGAACTGGGCCATACCTCTCTTGGAAGTGCTGGTGCTGAAGTTGTAATGTGCTGTTTTCTTCCAGCTGAGTTTCACAGACTCATCTCAGAGACTTACACTAATGCCTTTGCCTCCCACAGAGAACGAACAACAGAAGACTGAAATGTTACACAAGTTTCATCACTTCCAGCATTTGGCAGAAGTTTACCATGTCTATCACTTTATTCAAAGATACACTGTAAGATATTCACTTTAGAAATCGTGTGTTTATGCTTCCTGAGCATTTTTCTTTAGGGAGTCCAGAAATAACTAGGAATAATTAATGACTTTTCAGGCAATTAAATATTGAGTGTAGATTAGTGATAACTGTGTAGTAACTTTATTTATTTCTTTGCCTTCTGCTCTACTGTACAAGAACAACTGTTGTCTTAGCTCCTGCAAACTGCAGTGCGGTTGTAGCAGATCGGTGCTTGCCGCAGTGTGGGTAGGAGATGATGGTGGCTGACTTCCCGCCCCCAGCCTGGTTTTGCTGGCTGTATTGGTCTGGTTCCTCAGTGACCTGAGCCTCTGCTCCTACACAGGCCACGGCCGGGCTTTGCTTTAATCACAGGAAAAAAAAGATTGAGCAGAAAAGGGCACCCTGGCTTAGGGATTCCTGCGGTGCCATATGAGTACAAGTAGTGATGTGTGTAAACTACTCCAAAACGACAATCAGTCATGAGTGAGGGGCTCCTGCTACTCCCGGCAATTATAGTAACGTTGCTGCCATTGTTGGTGAAAATACCTTTTATAAAACATTTGAGCACCCTTGATCTGTGCCCTTGCCCGAAAGAAGACCCTGCTCTGGAGGTCTTTGCTGGTCAGACTACTTCAGACCTTACAGTGGAGGACACTACGCTACTGTTGGCCATTCTGCCTGCACTTTCAACTAGCCTGTTAAAGATTCTGGTTTAGCCACATGGATCTCCTTCTCTCTTTTTCTGCATGTAGCAGGCGTGAGCTTTGGTGATAAAGACATGTAAAATCCACTTGCTATATTCTGTCAGCACCTCTTCTCTTTGCAGCTGTACGAAAGAAACGCAGTACTTGAGATGCCTAGTGTTGTGATGTTAGTGATACGAGTTGATGATTTTTCAGCTTAGAAATATGTGTCTGTATTTTTAATACTGCAGGAGGAGCCTTTCAGTTTCCACTTGCCTGAAACCCTCTTCAATATTTCCAGGTTTCTGCTTCACAGCTTAACAAAGGAGACTCCTCTGGGGATCTCAAAAGTGTATCCTTCCAATACAGTGCAAAATCAGGGAGTTGTGAGATACATGAAAGGAATACATGATGTTGATCCACAGTGCAGAGATCTCCTGTAGGGTATCTTCAGTTTCAGCTGTTGGTTATAGTTAATGGAAACTGACATTTGTCCCTACGGAAATAATCCGCACCTTCAAACCATTGTGTGTTTAACTGTGCTGCCTTTTCTTTTAACAGTTTTGGAGCTGTGTAAATGAACTAACATGTCATTCTTAACACCGCCCGCCCAGTCTGGTGCCTCACCTTTGTCAGTTTTGGGATACCTGTCCGTGCCACGGGACGTTGGCTCTGAATCCTGCAGTGCTGTTGCAAGGAGACTGCACTGAGACAGGAGGGGGAAAGCAGGAGCTTTTGCTTTCCATGAGGCTGGCACAGCTGCGCGGGGTCTGTCAGGCACCAACAGATCTGTGCAGGTCGCATCTTTGGAGGGTTCTCCATAACCGGTCTGTGTGACCCCCGTGGAAATGCGCCTGCCTGTGCGAGGTAACAGGAAGGGTCACTGGGTGCACAGGGAGGCCTGGTTTTCTTGTTTTCACTTCACTTGTGGCCTTGGATGGGATGTTAGCTTTCCTTTTCATCACTTCCTCACTTACAAATGGATAATCTTTCATGAAGTCTCTCACAACGTGCCTTGTGGTCAGTAGTTTTCCAGCCAGCCGTTGCTGTTACACACTGATGAAAGGGCGAGGCAGCACTTGGTCAGTGAGGCAGGGGATATGCTTTATGTCCAGGAAGATCATGGGTATTTAGTTGGTGTCAGTGGGTTGCTGGTGTTGTAAGATTCTTTTTTTTTTTTTTGGCTGGGAAAAAACCCGTTCTCCCTAAAATTACTGAAATTTTGTAAATGGAGTCAGAACAAGTAACCAAAGCAATGTTTATATAGGGTCAATTCCTTACCTTGCTAATAATTGTCCACAGACATTTGGATAGTCCTTTCATGCTTGTTTTTAAATGGAGTTGTGTAAATAGATTTCTCTTGTTGGAGCCTGTTTAAAGTACCGGTGTTGGGTATGCTTCATTGCACAACTCCTCTGATTAGAAAGAGTATTGCAGTTTTTCCTAAGTGCCATATGTATTTTTATTCCTTAATTAAGTTACAGCAATACATTATTTGCCCTGGCAAAGCAGAGCAAAGCTCTTGGTGCATACAAGCTGGCTCGTCATGCCTACGAGAAGTTACAGGGCCTGCAGATCCCAGCTAGGTTCCAGAAATCGATTGAGCTGGGCAGCCTGACAATCCGGTCCAAACCGTTCCATGACAGTGAAGTAAGCTGTAACGTGTTTTATGGTAGTTATTAATATGTGACCTAATCCAAGAATCTGAGTTGCTGTATGCTCAAGCAAATCTGACATGTATTATGCATAGCTCTGTGATAGAATTATATTTCTGCTGGAAACAGTCCTTTTATTGTTATTCTTCAGGTCAGACTTCCTTTTGCTCCTGAGAACAAATGAAAATCAGTCCTTGCTTTATGGGCAGCTCCCATCCTCCCTTTCCTCTCTTGCCTCTGCCTTCTCACTGCCTGTCCATTCTTTCAAGCATTTTTCTCTCCGATCCTCATGCAATTACTCCACAGTCTTTGTCTGTCTCTCCAGCTGGAGGTCACTTGCATTTGTCCCACTCCTGGCACTGCTTCCCTCCTCCCCCCATCCCTTCAATGCCCTTCCTTCCTTAAGTCTTATTTTAACACCTTTTCTTCTTCAACTGAAGTCTGACTTTCTGTGGTGCTCTGTGAAGCTGTCTCTCATGGAGTACTCACTAAAAATAAATTGTATTGTGCGAGTGAGCATGCACCTGGTCACCTGAAATAATAGAAACACAATCTTAAGAACTGCCTAAAATAACTGTGCTCTTGAAGAGAGATGGATCAACTGGAGAACTTAAATTTGACCAAACCTTAGAGCAAAAAACTTGCTTCAGTAACGTTCTCCTCGACTTCTTTTGTCGCTGTGTATTTGATGTGGAATTCTGCTTCTGTTACTGCAAAGGCAGGGTGAAAATTTAATTGTTAGAATGGTGAAGACAGCTATTTCTAATGTGAAAACTTTCTGTTTTATTAAAAAGGGCAAGCATTTTCAGATGTTAAACGATCTGATTTCACAGTAGTATTGCTCCACATTAGCGCTGATGTAAACTTAGCCTAAGGAGCCCGTATTTAATTGAAAACGAAGAGTTGGGGATGTGCTGATGTGTTTCCGATTACCGTGCTCTGTGTGTGTCTGCAGGAGCTCGTGCCCTTGTGCTACAGGTGCTCCACCAACAACCCTTTGCTGAATAACCTGGGGAACGTCTGCATCAACTGCAGGCAACCTTTCGTCTTCTCCGCTTCCTCCTACGGTGCGTTGGAATATAACACTTGGTTGTGCTTTTCCAGTAGATAAATGTGCACTGAACAGAGCAGGTTAGTACTTACTTGCTCTCTCTGCAATGTTATTTGGACAAACAAATCTTTCCTTTTGATGTTAGATTTGATGAAGCAGCTGCCTCATGTCACAGGGATTGTTGGATTTCATGGCGAGATAGCAGGAGCCGTAAAGCACTGCTTTATTAGGAGACACTGAATGTACAAAGTATTTCATTAGCACAGATGGAATCCTTCGAGAAGTTGAGGGGTTTTTGGTTTATTTTAATTTTATTTTATAGAAAAAAATGTGGGCAGAACACCATCATACAAGCCAGAGGGTTTTCCTTTCTTAAGGGATGCAGTATCTTCCAGGAGGCATTTTCTGAGTTCTCGCAGGTCAAATGCTCTCTGCTTTTCTCACCCCTTTAGAAGTGCTGCATCTCGTCGAGTTTTATTTGGAAGATGGCATCACAGATGAAGAAGCTGTAGCTCTCATTGATCTTGAAGCTCCAAGATTGAATAAAAGAGAGAATAAATGGCAAGAGATGACGAGTGACCGTATCCTTTTGATTAAAATTGGTTTCCAGTCCTTTTCTTAGGGAAAG
>NW_010160125.1:0-9411 GCF_000695765.1 Mesitornis unicolor | reverse complement strand
TACTTAAGTTAAAAATTTTCTTTTGCCATGTAGCTGATCTGAGTACAACTGCATCATGTTTCCTTTTCAAGTTAATATCACAACTGAAGTGATGTTTTTAACTAAACCTTACATTTTCATAATGCTTTTTCATCAGGACAGTTAGTTTTTAATCATGTGAAATATTTGTTTTAACAGTGGAATGCCATGCTTTACCTATTCTGTTTTAACTGCTTTCTGTAAAGAACGGGGAGACTCTGCAGTGTGTTATTCACTTCCAGTAACAGCTTGCTTTGGAGGCTGCCTTCTTGTCAAGGGAAACCAGCGTGGACCTTCCTTACTGGAATCTGCTTTGTGATGCTTTGGCATTCGGAGCTCCCGGGTGCTGTGGGGGCCACATAATACTGGGTGCAGAGTCACGCACAAAAGAGCACAATCTCTGACTAAAGCTGCTCAAAATGTAATTTAAATAGGTTGCTTCATTTGTGTTTGGTCATCTGTCAGAAGGGGGCAGAGAGGCAGAGAAGGCAGAGCTGGTGTTGTATGTACTTGGTTGTGGTCAGTTTGGCTGCTCTGCAGCAGCTGCAGTGATGAACTCAGTCACAGTGAACCACAGCAACCCCTTCCCTTCTCTGGTACTTCCTGTGATAACCCAGGCCCTGCAGCAGTTTGAGAATGCTCTGACCCTCTGGAGCGACAGGGATAGCAGTCCTGCTGGTGTGCCTTCCTGTTTGATCTGTGAGGACGCAAACTCTGTTTCTTCCTTAAGAAACACATCTAGATGCACAGAGTTTGAGGCTGGATGACAGTGCAGACATTACTGAAGATGATGACCCCTTTACAGCAAAACTGAGCTTTGAGGTAAGAGCCTTACCTGTACCTGTATCTTCCAGTTGTTTCTTTCTTGCTACCAACAGAAATGAACAGAAGATTTTACCTTACAATCCATGCCGCTCTTCTGGTGTGAATATGTTACAAGGACTGTCACAGGAGAGATGCAAAGCAGGGGGCTGGAAGAGGGGGATGGCACTTGAGAAGGAAAGGAATTTACCAGTTAACTCCTTTCTTGAATAAAAGAATTTAAAAAAACCCCAAACACCAGAAACAAAACCCACAACACAACAAAGATCTGAAAGTAAATGTTCCTGGAATTCAGTTCCCTGGGATATTACTGTATCTGGGCAGTATTCCTCTATAAAACAGTCGTTACTGTGAGCTTTTAATAAACACTGTGGGCATGGGTGTTATTTGCAAGGAATTGTGTTAAAATGAATAATGGAAGCTGACTGAAACCAGGTTAGAGCCGTGGTGGGATGCTGCTGCTGCTGAAGGTATTTATAAAACTTGACAGTGAGTTTGGTGAAGCTGGACTTGGGCCAATTCTATATTAGCTTTTTCTACTGAATTTTACTTTGCTCCGTACAAGATCTTGTTAATCCTCAAAGGGTTTTGCAGCTGGTAACAGTAATTCTTTCTAAACCTGCTCTCCTGCAGCAAGGAGGCTCAGAATTCATTCCAGTGGTTGTGAACCGTGCTGCTCTCCAGTCCATGAGCCGGAGGGATGTCCTGATTAAACGCTGGCCAAAGCCACTGCGGTGGCAGTACTACCGGTCCCTGCTACCAGATGCCTCCATTACCATGTGTCCCTCGTGCTTTCAGGTAGTGTTTTCATGGAGGGTTTAAAAAAAAAACACAACAAAACCAAAACACAGTGCTGAAAATCGTATGGCTGAAACCGTTCTCATCATTGAAACCTCATATTTTAAAATGTGTTCAACAAATTCCTGAAAGGCGCAGAGACAGAAAAGGCAATGGAAACCAAAAATGAGGCTGCGTGGTGCAGAGAAGAGCAGCTGCCCTCTGAACACTGCGGTAGCCGAATTTGGGAAGTTGCACTGACAGTGAGGCAGAGCCTCTCCAGCAAATGCTGATTTGTTTTTATTTCTTCTTGCTCTGTCTCTGACTTCCAGCCCGGTCTAGCAGGGAAAATCACTCAGTAACCAAGTTAAGCTTGTGGTTCTGCCCCTCTCCCTCTCAGGAATGGCTTCTTGAAATACTGGGATTCAGTCACGTTTGCTTGCACAGAAACTGTCTAAATTTTGTCCTTCCTTCTGCAAAAGTAATGAATTGGTTTCTGCCTCTTCAGCAACTTTGCAGTGGTCTGCGAAATGCTGCTCTGTTCCAGGTTATAGCGCTCTCAAGCAGTTGAAAGTAAGGGGAGCAGTTCTCTGTGACAGCAGCTTCGCAATGTCTGTGCCATAGAGAAGCCTTGAGCTCAGTTTGCATTTTCGTTGAGCTAGTCACAGGCTAACTTGTCCCTAAATCTGTTCCTAATTAACAGATGTTTCACACAGAAGACTATGAGCTCCTCGTACTCCAGCATAATTGTTGTCCGTTCTGCCGACGGAGAATAGATGAGTCAAACCAATGAAGAAAAACAATCTTGTACCTCAACTGACAGACTTCCCCATTGGCTTGGCAGAACGCTTCTGAGATTCAGAGAGTTTTCCTAACGACTTAGTTAACTCATCTTGTTCCGTTTTGTACATAGGAATGGAACTGAGTTGAAGAAATGTAACTATTTTTTTATATGAAAATGTCTGTTGTTTGTGAACGTCCTCTACATTTCCCAGGCGAGCAGCTGAAGTGCCACAGATTTTTATGGGAATGTTTCTAGGGTCAAGTTCAGCCTTGACGTAATCGTTGTTTTTACTCCAGCTTGTGTTAGGACTTGATTTGCTGCTTGATACATACCCGTTATTGACAGATCTTCAAATAAACAGGACTATTTTTCCTTACTCTTTGTCTTGCAATTTGCTATAATCTTGCTTCTGAGCTTGTATTTTTTTCTTTCTATTCCATTTAGGCAAGAACAGCATTATTGTTTAGAGCTCCTAAAGTGTGATCTTAGGAGTTACACCCAGCTCAGCACTGAGATCCCTCTCACAGCCACACTGACCAGAGGGGGTCGAAGCTTTTAATCTGTATAGGGTTCACCCTTGTTCAAATCCAAAATGCCAGGTTGTGGCTGGCAACATGCATTCGGAGAGAACCACGCTACCTCAGCTGCCCACTGCCATGTACGTAATCCTGGTAACATCAGCGTTTTTACCACTGATGAAGGAAATGCCACCAACCTGGTGGGCTAAACTGAAGGTATTTGCACGGTTATAAATATGCTGGGGGCCAGGCAGGAGTAGCAAAGCAGCGGAGGGCTCATGGTCAGCCAGTGGTTTCCCACAGCACCTCCTCTGCACCCAAGATAGGAGACTTCTTCGTTGTCTGCCGAGAAAATCCGGGCGATGGATGTGACGCTGCGGTGCTGCCATCACGGGACACTTCCCACGGCGCAGTTCTTATGTTCGTGATCTGAGCGTACCTTTGTGGTGCAGGCACACAGACTTGTCCAGGCTCACGCAGGTCCCTTGCCGTCGTGCTGACATGGTGATGTGCTAAAGGAGTGTTTCTGAGCAGGATTTCCCCAGCATTGTTTCACTCCAGAGCCATGGGCAAACAACACATGGAGGTGAGAGGAGATGGACCTGATGCCTTCTACTTCAGCGTCTTGCCGAGGCTGAGGTGATTTAATGGTGCAGCTGCTCGCGCCAGCATGGTGGTGGTTCAGTCCCAGGCAGCAGTCAGCCCCCTTGCAGCCGCTTGCTCACTGCCCTCCTCCCTGCAGGACTGGGGAGAAAATAAGAGCAAAAGCAAAGCAGCTCCCGGGTTGAGATGAAGACAGTTTAATAAGTGCTGTGCGTGCAAGCAGAGCAATAAGGAATTTATTCAGCGCTTCCCTGTGGCAGGCAGATGTCCAGCTGCTTCCTGGAGAGCAGGGCCTCAGCATGACTAAGTTACTTGGGAGGGCAAACACCACAAGCACATTCCCTTTCTTCCTCCTCTCCCCGAGCTTTTATTTCTGGCCATGATGTCACCTGGGGTAGGACACCCCTTGGGACAGCTGTCCCAGCTCTGTCCCCATCCCACTTCTTGCCCAGCTCTGCCCTATTGCTGGAGGATCAGGGCAGGGGAAAAAGAAAACCTCAGTACTGTGCGAGCACTGCTGGGCTGCAGCCACAACCCTGGTGTGTTCCCAGCGCTGGTTTAGACACAGATCCACAGCACAGAGGCGTACGGCTGTGATGAGGAGTGTGAACTCAGCCCAGCCAGACCCAGCCACCGCCGTACTCTGGGTTGTTATCTCCTGAGGACGCTCGCTGAGCAGTTCTCCGGCAGCGGGAGGGCTTGGGTAGGTAACCAACTGGGTGGATTTGAGCTGGGTAGGTCTCTTGACTGCAATCCAGTATAAGTTGTGCCCATGTTGCCATGAGCTCTATCGCTGTGACACCCCGTCTGTCACAGCCTCCCTTTGTTTTGAGTGGGAAATGATGTTCTCCTTTCCCGTCTTGAGCTACTGGCTGAGGCTGCTGGGTGCTGGTAGCAGCTACCACGTACACAGCACTTTGCACGTGAAACCGGTGCTGTCTCGGTGTCTGCTCGAGTTTCTCTGCAGAGTGACTCCCAGCGATGGCACCGCAGGGTTTCCGAGTCCCGCAGTGGTTCCTGACCACGTCTGCTTAATTTACCACTTCAAAAACATTCTGTTCTAATTACTGCTTGTCTGCTTTTTGACTCATCTGTCACTGTGTGCAATGGAGGCTTTGCGACTGCCATGGATAAACAATGCTGTTGGAGATGGGAGCCAGGATGGGACTCGGCTCGCTCTGCCGGAACTGAGCTGGCTTTGCTGAGCTGGTGGGAACGAAGAATTGCAAAAATAAATAGATGGGGTTTGCCGTGACACAGGCAGAATGGAGCGAGCAAGGAAGCTTTTTTCCTTCTTTAAACAACTCTGTGGATACAGCTAGGTTGGAAAAGTGTATTGGGCTTTTCTGGGCAAAAACACGGGCACATCTCGTAAACTGACCACGTTCTGGTTCCAGGCTGCCCTGTGCCATTAAAGCTCTCAGGTGACTTCATGATAAGGAGTCCCTGCACGTCCAAGTCCCACCGCAGCGCTTTTGCCTGGGCCGTTGTGAGTGGTTGACCAATGGTTTTCTTCGATTTGCTGCGTTCTGCCTCATTACTGCGTGCCCATCCCACTGCTGTACCCCGTGGTGACGCACGCCAGGCCCTAAGCTGCGGGCAGCATCTGCTAACCTCAGCAGTGGCTTACTGCATCGGGGCTTAAGGGGGCGAATTTGTTCACTGGGCGGATAAACCTTTAATCCCTGTGCCCAGGTATGGGTGTGAACGGCTGCCTCTGCAATTAGGCAGTGGCACGGTGCTGGCCTTGGCGACACGTGTGAAAAGTTAATTGCGAGGGACTTAGGATGAGCAGAGTGTGTGTGGGGATGTGGTGTTTTCACGTTAACGAGAGGGAAGCCCTTTGGGGCCGTCCAGTGTGGTGGTGGCCTGCCCTTGGCTGCAGCCCCGCAGGGCTCCCTTTGTCCATGGTGCCAGCACTTGAGGTCCATTAGACCTTGCCTGCTCAGAGTGCAGGTTCCCCAGCATGGTCTCTTCTCTAAAGAGAGAACAGAGCTTTGTGCTTTTTTCCTTTAAACTTCTTGCATGTGCTAAACTGACCCCCAGGGAACACTGGTGAAAACTAGGCCAGGACTGAAGGAAGTTTGTTAAGGCCGAGAGGACGTGAGCTCCAGCAGCTCTGGCTCATCCTTCTGTGCGGGATGAGGCACTCGGGCCCCCTCCAGCCCCTGTCCCCTGCCATGGGACAGAGCAGACAGCTCTGGCAGTGCAGCACCAGCTGGTACCTGCCTCCCCACTGGGGTGTTACTGACTGCTAAGGAGAGAAGTGGTCAACGGTGGGTGGGAAAAAAGAGGAGAGATGGGGAAAATCGCCTTGGAGCTTAAACGGTGAATCAGGATGGCGAGAACTGCAAGAAGCCACCTTCTCCAGAAGAGATCCTCTGTGGTTGGCATCACTGTGCCCACTGCGCTGCGCCTGTTGTCCCTCTGCCTCTGAAGGTTAAGGAAAGGCAATGTCTAACTCAGCTGCCAGCCGACACAAAGGATGCTTCAGACACAACAGAGTGCATTGAGTAGGGAGACAGAGAGGACATGGGGGGCTCCCCTGTGGGATGTAGTGATTCTGCAAGGTTCTGGGGGGACCAAAGCTGTCTGTCAGCCAGCAAATGAAGTTGAGTGTTGAGCTCAGGACCTCCCTCCCATGCCCTTGTCCAGCAGCCTCCTCAGCACCAGGGCAGAACGATGGACTCGGTTATTCATTGGGTGTCAGCAGTGTAACTGTCATGACCCAAACTGCACGCAAAGCCAGGCACAGAGGAGGTGCTACAACTGGAAACCTGCCAGTGGGGCCAGTGTTTCACTGTGCCAAAATCCTGTAGCAGAAAAAGACGTGGCTGAGGTGCCCTGGCGCCCTCCTCCTGGCAGCCCTGGCACCCCATTCCCTGTACCTCTCTGTGGGGAAACTGAGGCATTTCACACCCCTGAGCACCTATGCAGGCTGTGGGCCATGGGGGATGGAGCGAGTGCAGCGTGAGCTGCAGACATCCAGCTCTGGGTCGTGGGGTGCCATTACTGCCATGGGTGCAGTGCCACCCCAAACCCTCGCTCCCTTGGAGCAGCGGGGCCGTGCTGAGGAGCGGGACCGTGCGAGTGCGGCTGCTACCTGGTTTGGGCCCCAAAATGAAAGGTGTGGTGCAGAGCTACCTCTTTATATCTGACCACGAGCTGTGGTTTCCAACAGTGACAGCACAGGCCAGAAACAGGTGTCACCTTAATACCTCCCCAGGAAAGCTAATTACCCCTGGATGATTATGATTAATAACTCTGTAAGCCCTAATCGCGCTGACACCGGTGCCCAGAGCTTACCCCACGAGCACTTTATAAGGGGCACCCAGCGCAGGGGAGCGCAGCCACTTCTCCTGGGGACGACGGTGAAGGCTGAGAGGTGGCGGGAGCCCCACTGCAGAGGCGATCCCCCTGCGCTTGACAAACACCCCTGAGCGAGAGCAAAAGGCGCCTCAGGAACCACAACCATGAACGGGACAGAAGGCCAAGACTTCTATGTGCCCATGTCCAACAAGACTGGGGTGGTGCGGAGCCCCTTTGAGTACCCCCAGTACTACCTGGCTGAGCCCTGGAAGTTCTCGGCGCTGGCTGCCTACATGTTCATGCTGATCCTGCTCGGTTTCCCCATCAACTTCCTCACGCTGTATGTCACCATCCAGCACAAGAAGCTCCGGACGCCGCTAAACTACATCCTTCTGAACCTGGCCTTCGCCGACCTCTTCATGGTCTTTGGTGGCTTCACCACCACCATGTACACCTCAATGAACGGGTACTTTGTCTTTGGAGTAACAGGGTGCTACATTGAAGGCTTCTTTGCTACTCTGGGCGGTGAGTTCTCCAAATATTCAAAAATCTGCCAAGAATTGCCCCAGATTTTAGCAAGGGGTGGGAGGATGCCCAGATGATCTTGGAAAAGTGTGGTATCTGGAAGGTGCTTGGTCTTTTCTGCGGGCCGAGGCAGTGGCACTGCTCCAGGGTGGGAGGTGAAGACAGCGACAAATGACATTTTGTTGTTGTTTGACCTCACTTTGGTAGTCATCTACTCAGTATCCCAAGAGCAACAGTGCAGCGGAGGAAAGCAGCCAGCAGCAGACTTTGCTGTTGTTGGATTTGTACATCTTTTTGGCTTGCTCTGACTTGAGAGATGAGGAATTCGTTCCTCCTGTTCGTGGGGCTGCGCCTGGCACTCACTCTGACGTGGTGCGCAGTGGCACAGGCCAGCAGAGCTGGCTTTTCTCCCCATGCCAGCCAGACTGCGACCGAAACAGATGTGCAATAAAAATTGTGTCTGAAAATGCCCTAAAATGCTCAGACCTCAGCCAAGGTTTCACTGGTTTGGTCCTTGCGGCACAAGTTTCCCGGGAAGCTGTAGTGGTGAGGGAAAGCCCGGAGATGAGGGGCACTCGCTGCATCTTGGAGGGGGACCAGAGCTTGTAGGTGCAGGAGCTTCCCAGGATGGGTGGTAGGGTGCAGGGACAGGCCTCAGCGCCCAGCAGCAAAGTGGTTTCTATGGGTCAGCAGCGCAGCGAGGAGGGGTCTTCTCTTCCCGTCCTGCTGCATCCACACTTGCCCTTTGTTCGTTTCTCTTTTCAAACCTTTGCTGGAGATTTTCCTGCTGCCAGGGTCTTCCTTGGGAACAACAGTCCAAGGAGTCTTGTGCTGGTATCAGCATGTTTATCTCCTCCTTTGCTCAAAGTCCCCGTGTCCCCATCCTTCTCTCTCTGGTGCAGGTGAAATTGCTCTCTGGTCGCTGGTTGTCCTGGCCATCGAAAGATACGTAGTGGTCTGCAAGCCCATGAGCAACTTCCGCTTCGGGGAGAACCACGCCATCATGGGCGTCGCCTTCACCTGGATCATGGCCTTGGCGTGTGCGGCTCCCCCGCTCTTTGGCTGGTCCAGGTAGGGTCCCCGGGCTGCAGGAGCCTGGCCACGGGCAGCTTGGCTGCGGCTCCTGGGCCAGGTGCTGAGCTCCCTGGCTCACCTTGCAGGTACATCCCCGAGGGCATGCAGTGCTCGTGTGGGATCGACTACTACACTCTGAAGCCAGAGGTCAACAACGAATCCTTCGTCATCTACATGTTTGTGGTTCACTTCACGATCCCCCTGTCGGTCATTTTCTTCTGCTATGGGAACCTGGTCTGCACTGTCAAGGAGGTGGGTACCTGCCCGTGGTGGTGGGACAGGGCTGCTCTGTGCCCAGTGCTGGGAAGGGGCCTGTGCCAGGCTGCAGACTGGTGACAGAAAGGGCCAGGCTGTCCCTCCACGCAGGGGGAAGCAGCAAACCCCAGACGTGCAGCTCAGCTCCCCCAGGCCCTGACCCCGCATTCTGTGCAGGGGCAGCCCTCCTCAGCTCCATCACCTCTCCATTCCCCTCTGCCCGCAGGCTGCCGCCCAGCAGCAGGAGTCTGCCACCACCCAGAAGGCAGAGAAGGAAGTGACCCGCATGGTCATCATCATGGTCATCGCCTTCCTGATCTGCTGGGTCCCCTATGCCAGCGTCGCTTTCTACATCTTCACCAACCAGGGGTCGGAATTTGGGCCCATCTTCATGACCATCCCGGCTTTCTTTGCCAAGAGCTCTGCCATCTACAACCCTGTGATTTACATCGTTATGAACAAACAGGTAACGGCCAGGGTCCCAGCCACTCTCCGTCCTTCCAACAGCTTTTGAAGAGTTACAGCAGCAGGAGGTATGGGAGGGCCAGGAAAGGAGTTCACTTCCAGGTGGTCCTGTGCTGGCCTGCAGGAGGGCGACTGCAGCTCACCCTTGGCATCGCATAAACCTTGTAAACGCAAAACCATCCCACCTGAAATGACCCCGGCGCCGGGTCGGTGGAGGAGCCAGGGCTGTGCCCACTGCGGCCCCAGGTGGCTGGCAGGGCA
>NW_010160124.1:53170-78006 GCF_000695765.1 Mesitornis unicolor | reverse complement strand
GGGGTAATGGGCACAAGCTGGAACACAGGATTTAAATTTAAATCCACTTAAATTTGAGAAGAAACAACTTCTCAGTGAGGGTGACAGAGCACTGGAACAGGCTGCCCAGAGAGGTTGTGGAGTCTCCTTCTCTGGAGACATTCAAAACCCGCCTGGACGCCTTCCTGTGTAACCTCATCTAGGTGTTCCTGCTCCGGCAGGGGGATTGGACTAGATGATCTTTTGAGGTCCCTTCCAATCCCTAACGTTCTGTGATTCTGTGATTCTGTGATTCTGTGACAATGATTCATTGTGTAGGTAGCACAATCAGCTGCAATTGTAATTTTAATTGTATGGTAGACTGGAATTTCATGCTGCTGTTTGGGTAAATGGTTCTAGAAATCCCTGCTGCACTAAGGTATTTCTTAACATAGCGGTCAAAGACAGGCTAAAAGGCAATGGAGATAAACTTTGGACAAAATGAGATTGCATTGGTTTCTCTTTTCTTTCTAATTTTCTTTAGCTCATTAGCAAAGTTCTGAGTTTATTCAGCTGTGTAAAGTGGTAATTTCTGAGGCACAGAAGTACTGAGTTCTAGGAAAAGTTCAGATGAAATAACACAATGAAATTTTATTTTGGGAACCAGATATCGTGCAGACTTCTTTCCACTCTCTGTAAGTCTGTCAGTCTGAGAAAAACAGTTTCTCATATAGGAAACAGAATGATGCATAATAAAAGATGTTTCATGTGTGTTACTTGTTTGCTCACTATAAATCTTACTTGGACTTCTGCATACTTGCAAGATTGTCTCTACTCACCTGGCAACTTTGTCTCTTTAGCATATGGGAATGGAGGCGCAGTAATGCTGATACCATTATTCAGAAATCTTTAAAAAGATAATAGAACTAAGTCTCAGTTCCCATAATTCCTTGTTCCCATAAACTGGATGTATGCCCTAAGGGAACTGTCCATGCCTTGAAGGAGAAAGGAAATATCTTGAAGAAGAGAAAAAGCATACTCTGAAATTAAACTATGCCTCAGACAGATTTATTGGATGGGATTAAATTCACAACAAGTAGTACAAATAGGTTAATTTGTTTTTATCCGTAAGTCAGCTAATTGCATATGAAGTAGGCAATCTGAGTTGAAGGAGACAAAAAAAAGTTTTAATTAAATTTTTTAATGGCTATCTCACCCCAGCTGAACTTCTCAACAGAGTTTGTTAAACTTTGAATGAGTGATACATGTTCTTTGAGGTTTACAAACAATTAGAGTCCTGGATATGGAACTACTGAGAAGAAATATACTGTATCAATGATCATATCAATTGCTAATTCATAATTACTTACAGTTCTATTTTTGCCCAATATTTGTAACCATATAATTAACTCTGAGTTTAAGGGATTCAAATAACTAAAAACTGGCATGGGAAAGTGAGTCTAGGAAATTAATTCAAACAGTTCTTAATTATTTTTTGTTGGTAATTATTAGCAATGAGATTTCAACAGATACAGTATCAAATTTATTTGAAGGAGGAATTGATTAGTGTATCTTGATAATTTGTCTCTGAAGTCCTTTTTACTTTTCATGTGATGCAAAAGGCAATTTAATGCTTTTTGAGTAACTAATTTTGAAATTAAGCAGCCAACTTTATCCTGATATCTTTTCTAAGGAGAAGTTTTCTACTAAGAATCATGGCCTTCATAAAGCTCAGCATTATTTAACAGTCTCTAAATTGTGATGTGACAGCAAAAACATATAGCTATTTCTATGATATATTACATATAGGGCCTTTGTATGTGACCAAAAGGCACACAGATACTCCGAATGTGCGTGTATCTGAGAGCATTAGGAAAAGAAAGAGCATGATAGAGTTCTGTGAGAACTTCACTTTCTTATAGGAGTAAAATGAAGCGAATCACATCTGTTTTTTAATTTTGTGGTGAGTTGACTCGGCTTCCTTGGTGTCAGGATTGGACCTGCTTCCTTTCTTTCCTTCCTTTCTTCTTTTCTTCTATTTATTTGTATGTGCAGACCTCATATTTACATGAAATACTTATGTTGATTCTCATGGAGTCTTTTTAGATTTAAATGTATTGACAAAAAGGGGATCTTAATGTAAAAGCTCTGTTTGGGGCATCTGAGAAGAGAATAAAAGATTCCTTAATCTTGGACTGAGTCAGGGGAGGGGTAGATGGCTTTTTCTGGCAATACAAGCATAACAAATTGTCCTGGTTTTGCTAGGACTGAATTGTAGAATTCCCTTTTAGTGTTTCAACGGTGTTCCCTTTAAATGAACACAAGTTAACATTGGAGCTTTGGCTGGGATGGAGTTGTTTTCCTTATGAAACTGATAAGTTTTTGTTTTGTTTTGTTTTTTTTTTTTGGTTTTTTTATTATTTTCACTGGCAGATATTTCTATTTTTCAAGGGCACCTGTGGTTACAAGGTTTTTTAGTTTGTTTTGGTTTGGGGGGTTTTTGTTTGGTGTTTTGGTTTTGGTTGGGTATTTTTTTTTAACTTCTCTCTGCACAAGAGGAAAGGGGAGGGGGAAGAGAGAGCCCAGGATTCTCTCATATAGGTGACACAGGACAGATGATCTGGATATGATCCAAGCTGACCAATAAAGATGTATTCTATCTCAAAACCATCACATTCATGATAAATTGGGAAGCTTGCAAGGGATGACCCCTTCAGCCCTTCAGCTTTTCCTTCTTCTTCAATCTCTTCCCTTCTCCTTCATGATGGTGGCCCATATTGGTTCCTGAGGCTTGCCCCTCCTGTGGCTGCTGTTTGTGAGCTAATAATAACTTTGATTGCTATATTTTTGTTGTTCCTATTACTGTTAAAATTAATTGGTATTACTATTATTTGGATTTGGCTTGTTTTAGTTATTAAATAGTCTTTATCTCAACTGACAAGTTCTTAACTTTTACTCTTCTGATTCTCTCCCCCAGTCCACTGGGGAGCTGAGGGAGAGTGGAGTGAGCAAACTGTATGTGTTTAGATATTTGCCAGGTCAAACCACAACACAAATAAATTCCATACCCACTGGAACTAGAGAAATCTGAAATGAGTTACCTAACATTACTTTCAGTTGTACTATCCTGTTCTTAAAATAGAAGTTATGTATACATGAATAAGCCTGCTGGGGTTTTTGTTTGTTTGAATTTTTTGTTGTTGTTGTTGTGTTGCTGAATGGCATAGGAATGAATTGGTTTTTTTCTCTGCCTTTATCATTACTGCCTCCTGGGGAGCTGTCCATTATCCCATTTTTCACTGAAAATGAAAAACAAACCTCACAATGATATTGCTGTTTTTTGAGAAGAAAGCTATATTTTCTTCTCCCCAGTGTTGACCAAAGAAGACTTTGCTTTGGACTTTGCTGCAGAGTGCTCTGCTAGGAAGGTATTGCAGAAGCAAGCTCTTGCTCCCCTCATTACATTATACAGCTGCTACCACCTCAGCTAAAACAGGTCTAAAAACTGATAGGGTGAGATTCTTGCATATATGTACTCCATGCTTGATCAGCAGTAAGACTTGAGGTGTGCACTGTAACAGAAGTTTTTCCCATGATGTGGTAGATGTATGTGCTTTGGTAGTTTCTGGGTTGTCTAATAAGTGTAAGCTAGGACTACAGCTTTTCAGCTTTATTGGCACTAACAGGACATCTTCTCCTTAGTGTTCATTTCTGTTGGACAGTACTAATCTCTGCAGACATCCATTTTGTCTAGCTTGACTGCAGTTGGCCAGAAATATTTCAATTGTATGCATGCACACACACACTTTGAAACAGCAGGACAGCAGAAAGCTTATTTCCTCAAGCATGAGCTAAAAAACAATGACTAGAAGCCAGGTCAAAACAACTTACATTAAGAAAATGTACATTAAGAAGAAGATGTACATCTGTAGGTAGGATTTGAGAAATGATGGACTAGTTCTTGCTTGGCATTTCAGGACTGTGCTGTACAGGAACAAGATGATAGTTCACACTCTCTTCACCTTAATTCTGCTGAATTCTATATTTCTTGTCATAAGAAGTGCTCCTAAATGTAATTAATAGATGACTTATTTTTTTTACTGACATTACATGATAGAGAAAATGTAGAGTGGTGGTCTGCTGTGGAACAGATATCATTTGTTTTCAGTAAGCAGTGTCACTCTAAAATTCATTGTTCTGAAAGACTGAAATTTATGTTCTGAAAAAGAATGTGCAAACCTTGTGCTTCTCAAAATTGTTGAGCTATCCTTAAAAAGATCAAGTGTGTACAATTTATCACAGGTTTCCACCATTTGATTGAAGAATACATTGCACAAAGTTATTTAGGGACAAAGACATCATTTTCTGGTTATGGAGGGTTCTGGGAAAATGCTGTGGTTGGGGATGAGCATATTAATGGATTTTTTCTAATGCTGGAGGCTGTGTGCATCCTTTTTGCACTTAGAGGACAATACCATTGAGTTTGGGATTTTCATGTATTTTGTAATATTTCCACAGAAGATATAGAAACAATAATTTTTAGGCAATAAAAGTATTGCAAAAAACTATTAAAAAAGCTATGGCATTTAAGCTATCAGGATGGAAATTTGTTGATGTTAGATTTCAGTGCAGAAGTTAGAGATTATCCCTATATTTAAATATATAATGGCTAATAAAAACTACTAGCTACATAAGTGATTATTGTATTGTCTATGAACTGCATTAATTGTTGCCATGAAGACAGCTGGAATTGATTTTTTTCTACTGAAAGGGAAAAAAATTCCACAAATTACTAGAAAGATTTTCTTAAGTTTTCAGAAAAATGTTATGTTACAGTGACTGGACTTTTTGAACTGAACATTTGGAGTGCCTTAATAAAACACTTTCATTAACAACATTTGCATTCACTTGCCACATTTTTCATGTTTATTCTGGCTTTAGTAACCCAGTATATTTGATTTCTTTCAAATTCAGCTGTCAAGAAATTTAATTGAGTAGTAGAAGATTTGTACTCAAGTCATTCATAAACGATACTCAATTTAAAGTGGGTATTAACAGTATAATTAGTTGTGTCGATATGGGTTATCAAGATTCTCTAAAAAATGCAATGAGAATATTGCAGGAGTAAACAGAACATTTTACTCCCCTCACTTGTCCGTTGAACAACGTCATGCGTATTGACTAATTTAATCTACATCATTTCCTTCACTCCTGAAAAAAACAAAGCAAAACAAACTATCAGAAGACTAATTTAGTTGGTTAACTGTTTGACAACTGACGTGCTGAAAAAGTCAGGCACTTTCTCTGTCCACCTGAAGTGCATTTTTCTCTCTGTCAAATACTTGCTGTCATGTGATGCTTACTTGTCTGTAGATAAAAAAATTGCTATAGTAAATGTATTTCGGAAGATGCATCTTTAAGCTACAGCGTACATTGCATGGGATGTGTCAGAGCTGAAGCCATTCCAATCATAAAGCCCCACAGTACTTCTTACCTATATTGGCTAAACATTTTAAGCAAGCTGCTAAAAAATAGCTTTGGGGAGGTGGATTTGGTAAGTTTCTCAAACATAAAAAATAAACAAGGATACAGCATTCATATACTACACACCCCACCCCTTCCCCCCCATTTCCTGCCTGTTTTCATTGCTATCAGAAACTGAGACTTGATGCAGTCATTCCACTTTATAATTACTGGCAATTTCTCAAAGAAGTCAACACTTGGAAGCATCTATTTTCCACCTCCTCCCAATTTACAAACAGATTGAATTTTTAAAAGCAATATAGAAGTAATTATTTCCCTTTTTTTTTTTTTGCAAGGTTGCAGTTTAAAATTGCTTTTGGTAAAATTATTTTTCTACAACAATGGAATGACTGTTATATAAAAATTGCCTACAGGAAGAACCAGCAACAGAGGCTGTAAAACACTCCTCTGAGATGTGCCATCATTGGAAAGGTGGTATATGGAAATGCTCAAGAAATTTACACTATGAATAATTTACTGACAATCAGATGTGGCATACAGTATCTTAAAAATCCATAAATAACAGCAGCCTTCTTCAGCAAACCTTTTTCTGAGTTAGCGTTTTGTTTTTTTCATAAACAGATTGCTCTAGAGAAAATAGCTTTCAAATATTAAAGTTCACATAGATATAACTGGAGGGAGTAAAAATCTACCTGTGCTCCTGTTAGACCATTATCCTCAAATCATCTTTCTACTGAAATGAGAAAACTAAACTAACTGCCCACACCAAAAAGACTGTATTTGGCAGTAATTTAACAATGACTAATGTTACACAGAATATTTAATTTTTTAGAGATAGACCAGAAGGACATTTTGGGAGAGAGGGAGAAAAACTGTCTTTGTTTGCAATATTCCATCTATAAAGAAAGAGAAGACTAATCTGAAAAGGCATAATGGAAAAAGTGGGTGTTGCAATAAAGTTTATTCAGGTGGAAATGGCATTTCCTGTAGTTCAAAAGCAGAGGCAATGACTCTACTCAGATTAGCAAGGACAGAAATAAAAGGTTTGCATTTTTTTTGCTTAGTCATTGGAGAAAGGGAGTACTGTGCTACTACACAGCGCAGATCTGATCCAAAGAGGGCCTAATACAAAAAAAAAAGTATAAAATTATTCTTTAAAAGAACAAATAAACTGCTTCTGTGGTACTGCTCTGAGCAGTGTCAAATTGTCCATTTTTCATCCAATTCAGAGTCTGCTAATGCCAAGAGGAGAAGCTAGTGCCCAGTCTCTGGCCTTCTGCAGCCTCACACCCCTTACTGGGGTCACGTTATGGATGCTCTGGCAGGTAGCTCCACTGCTTGCATCAGCTGTGGACACTCTGCAGGGTGTGGTTGAAAGACAGCTATCTGAGAAATAGATACCAATCAGCAGAGGGACTTAGTTCTGCCCAGAAGTCAAATGTGAAACTCGGGACTGAGCAGAGGTAGTAGAGCTGTCACCGTCAACAGGGCAGCACTGCAGGGCTGTGAAGGAGTTGCATATTCATCCACTTTGTCGGCTGCTCACAGCCTCACCCTGAGTGCCCATAGCTACTCCTAAAATGCCTGTGACTGTGCTAGGGAAGGATGGTGTATCAGCTGCCACTGTTCAGTATTCTCATGCTCTCAATATAATGAAAATGCTTTGCAGAAAGGCTCCTGTGCTCTACTAACAAAGGACTACAATTAGCTCAGGCATTCAGAGTGCAGAGGGTGGTTTGGGGTTTTTTTGTATATTTACTGCATTGCCTATTAGGCCTCTGACAGTGTGGAATTCTGCATGTATGAAAAAACCTTCTCTTCTTAAACATGATAATAACTCTCAAATATTACAGAAAAAGTAAAGAATGTAAAACTCCTCTCTCATTTAATTTTCTTCCCCAGTTCCATATTAACACATAAAAAAACCACTGCAGATTTATAATTAAGTTAGAGACACAAATTAACAAGACACTCGCTGTTTCAGGCTGATTGCTGTGATATAGCAGAAGTAAATGTTGTGCTGTAGCCAGTTTCAGGCACACCATGAGAGCACAGTGGGGTTGCTGTGGGGTGTTGGGATGAGACTGAGTTTCCTGGCTGGTAACTGAGACTCAGTGTGGAATTGTGTTCTTGTGACTGAGAGGTTATGTAGGTAGACTTCTCTTCAATGAGGCTTCTGGGCATGGTTTTATCAAAACTCTAGCAAGTCCCAAAAGGTCCACTCAGGGAGCCTGTTCTTTTTTCCTGTTGTCAAGTTTACTTTTTCTGTCAGTCATAGATCTGTTGCCAAATTAAATTTAGCATTCTTCCAGCTGCTAGCCTGCAGATTTCCCATGTATTATTCAAAATACAGACTAGATATTTCAGATGTTATTTGTTTCAAATATTTTAATATTGTTCTTTAAGAATTTACCAAAGAAAAACCAAATAATAAGAAGCTATATGAGCAAGATCTATAAGGAAGAAATCCTGGGTGATTCACAAAGTCAGAATCACCACTATTCACAAGTACGGAACAAGCACGTCTTTCGGCAACAGTGTGAATCTGAAGACCCACACTCTAGTGAAGTAAGCATGCTTAAAAAAAATAATCTTTTTTTCAAGTATATGTAGTCATTAAATGTCAAACTTCCTTAAAACTAAGAATCTCACTCTTTCCTACATGACGTATGTAGAAGCAAAGTCCTAGCAGTTTTTCAAACAAGATTCTCATGATGAAACAGCCTGTATTAATGTGAGATCAGGTTTTTGTTGTTTGCTGTTCTTTGTTGTACTGTTGAATGTTGGAACCAGACAAGACTGTGTAAGTAAAAAAGAAAGGAGATAGTATGACTGTTATTTTAAAGATTCATCTACGTTAGATTCTTATTTGATACTGATTCTTATTTGATGCTGTATGAGTTATATCCTGTTTTCCTTACATTGATAGGTGTTGAGTTCCCTATCTAGTCTAGAGAGATTGACTATCTGACTCCTATTTTAAGTGTGTTGTAAGCACAAAATTTCTGGTGATTCTATTGAAAATATTATCCTGTTTCACTCCTTCAGGGCGTGCATGCCTTCAGAGCCTCCTGTGATGCCAGGGAATGGCAGATCTGACTTTCATCAGCTGTGAGAAGGCACTTATGCAGATGATTAATTATTCTCTGCTCCAAGAGTACCATTCACTGATGGATGCACTCCAGTAACTAACTTCAGAATTCTCTGGCAGCATGATCTGTAGCAAGTTAACATTTGTATTCAGTATGCAACCTTCACATTATATTCAGCCTAAAAGGGAAAGGTGGTTAGGTCCTAGCCTTAGTGGAAGTCTTTAGTTCTATCATAAGTTCAGAGAAATTAGAACTTCCTTACTCAATGTAAAACTGAGGTTCTCTGTTCTTCCCGTAACCTAGCTATTACTCTGTACTATACCTTTTTATTCTTTACCACTTTGAATATAATTACTTCCTTTTAACTCCATAAATTCTTTGCTATCTCTGCCTCCTCTCTTCTTCCATTTGCTATTTAAGCTGTCATAAATGCATGCAGATCATCCATTGAGTTCCTAACTATTTGTCAAGGGTCCTAGCTAATTCTTATACTACATCCACTGCATTTCTGTTGCATTTTAAGCATGTCAAGGAAGACAAGATTTTTCTCTTCAGTAGGAAAATTGAAAACCTAATTAAAAAAAATAAGAAGAACTACTTTGTCAAAAACTCCAACAATATGAATTTTAAGTCTGTTGGATCTGAATAACTCAGCTAGTAGTTCTCCACTAGCACACTTCCTCCCCCTCCTTTTTCTCAGTTTATGTAACTTTTGAGTAATCATTTTGTTCCAAAATTAGAAGAAAACTTTTATTTTTAAAATATATTGAAATAAAAGTTGTACACTTTCTGCAAAGGAAATTTTATGGTTAAAACATTTTGACCATGATTTCCTTCTGTAATGTGGTTAAAACTTTTAATATTCCTGCCTCCTTTGGCACTTTTACTATTCTTGTCCTAAAAGTTTAGTACTCAGAATTGTTCAGAAATTGTGAAGGTGATTCTAAAAACTAAAAAAAGAAAATCACATATTATGTATTTTTAAAGAACATTTAAGTTTCAACAAAAATCAACACATTTTTTCTGAGCTCCAGGGTGGAAATGACAGTTTGTATTGTTACACAAAAAGAACGTGAACATAGTATGAGAACAGAACCTGATGGTCTTGGTATTCACATGAACTGTGCAAGATACAAATTTTAACCCTACAGCAAAGTTATAGACAACAGGACTTGATCATGGATTTTCTATATCCTCTGAGCTTAGGCTGGGCTTATGGTTTTTTAGTGGATAAGCCTTTATTTGCTGCTGAAAATAGTCTGAGAAAATTGAAGAAAAAAGAATGAGAGAAAGCATTGTACGTTGGGAAAGCAATTTTCTGTCAGGTCTGATGTCAAGCTTCTTTGCTCATATAAGATTTATTTTCATAAGTGTATTTTTAAGGTGATTATGAGCATAAAAAGAATGAGAGAAGAATTTTGAAGAAGATAAAAATGTATTATGTATTTTCTTAAGGCAGAATCAAATGTGGTATTGGAAAAGCACTTTCAGAAGGGAAGTGAATGAACTATATTTTAGTTGCTGGTCATATAGAGTAAGGGAAAAAAATCATTGCATATGATAGAATTGAAACATGAACAACACTATTTTGAGGATGCAGTGTTAAAGGCAGGTGACATGTTCAGGAAATTGAAGCTGGTATAGTAGTCATGAAACTTGGTGAGACTGTGGTCATGACAATGCTAGTGGCAGCAGTTTCAAGAGAGCTTACAGGCTGAAAGTCACACTGAAGAGGTTTGTGAGGAAAGACCATTTTCAGTCAGCAGAAACAAGTGCGCTTACTGACTCTTGGCATGCAAATTGTGTTTTGCACTCTTTTATCTCTTAGCAAAAATAAGGCTGATTTGTACTAACTTGAATTCTGAATATTTTGTGGTAACAAGTTACTTCATGCCCACTTCTTAGGTTTTGTTCTATTTCATACTTTTTTTTTTTCTTTCTGAACCTTGAATAAAAGAGGCAATAACAATGCAAGGTTCCAAATAATAGAGATTAAGATTTTAATATTCTAACAGGTTTGAATGTTTCTTTCATGCTCAATAAGTGCTAGATACAGTGACAGAAAAGTTCTTCATAATCTCATTTTATTTAATTGAAATACTTAAATTTTTATATTAAAATGACTGTTGAAGTGAGATAAAATGGCAGGAAAGAATATCAAGACTTTGTATTGTGAGTTAAGTGGAATGAATATATGTACAGCTACATAGCCATGCACAGCAATCTAGAAATTTTACAGAATTGTTTTCCTCATGGTGTTTTGTAGGATATTCCCAAAAAGAAACATCCACTGGACACAGTGCTTTGTAAGCAGAGCTCAAATTCTTTCAACATTTATGCAGAATTCAAAAGCAGCCAGGGGGCCTTGGGATTCTCTTATTTGAGATACCTTATTCATGAAAATTAAAAATGGCTATTTGGCCCAGGGCTTTTGAGAGCTCTTTAAAAAAAGGCATAAAAATTAAAGAGAAATTCCTTTCAAAGGAAGGCATTCATGCTTAATGCTAAACAGATACTCAGCATGCCAGATTTAATGCAAACATGAGTAAGAATGCCAAAATACAGCAACTGCGCAGTATAAATGTCTGCATAAAATAAAAATATTATAAGAAGATAAATATTCACTTTAGTCCTTGTGCTGTATGCAGCAGGGAGAGAAGGTGATGTGAGCATCAGCATCGCTGTTTTCACAGGTGTGTGTAAGCACTGGACAAGGACCAAAGTATCAAGTAGTTACAGTAGAAGCTATTCAGACTTCTGGGCTCATTTCTGGTTAGCACAGAGGAGATGAGAATGATAAGCATGCCTGCAGAGAGGTGGACTCAAGTATCATTCTGAACTCTCAGGAAGGACTAAACTCTGCTCTCTCATCTTTAGCCATACCATCTGTCACTAGATGAGAACAAGCTGACATTTATGTAGCTGCGCTTTCCGACTAATGCAGCCACAAGCTTTGCTGTGCCCCCTTTGCAGCTCATCTTTTTTTATCTTGTGCTTACACAAGCAACGCTCAGCACCTTTGATGCGTAGGATTAAACCCATAAGGCTGGCAGATGATATTTGTAAAATATAACTTCCACAAAGCAAGATGTTTGGTCTGTGGCAAGCTTATTCCACCGTCTTTAGTTAATTCATGTATATCTGCAAAGGAAGTTTCAGCTGGATATGTCTGTAGAGGTTATCTTCAGAGATAAGAGCAACTAACACAACCTCACATGTTCTGTTTCACAACACAGAAATGATTCGATGAGTCAGTTGTCAGTGACATTTGGAGTGAGAAACTATAGTGTGCATGTTCTACACTTCATCCATAGCAGAACAAAACAAAAAGTAGCAAAGGATGTAGGAGAAACTCTTGGCATATTTGCCAAGCAATAGTGTCAAAGGTGGACTATCACATTCAATCTCTCTTCATTACTCTTCATATTTCTAATACTTAACAGTGACTGACATGTCTGAACCTCCTGAACTTGAAGTCCATAGATAACTTTGTTTTAATAACTGTATCTTTAGGTTTTAGTTAGAAAATTTAATGTGGCCTTTTTTGGAGGGGTGGAGTTCCAGTTAGGTATATTTTGTAGGCTGCATTTTATCTGTTGCATGCCATTTCGAATTAATGCATTATTTTGAGAAGAAAAAAAAAAAAAGGAAAGAAAATCCTTTGGGTCTGAAAATTGTGAAGGTTTACTTACACTGTTAATACAACTGGTCTTGGGTTCTGTCCAAGCCCTGATGAAACAATATCATGGTATCAGGTCAGAGCATACAGGGTGTTTATTAATTAACTTTTAATCTGAAAATTAAATTGAAACGTAGCAGTGATTTTTTTAACAAAAAAAACAAATTAAAAGGGGAAGATCCTAAGCAACTATGATCTAATTCTGCAAATTCTATACATGTTAGGGTCCCACTGTTTTGCAGTCCTGAAATTAAGTAGATTTTAAAGAGGTAGCAGTTCACATTAAAGAAGTACATGATTTGGTCACACAACTGCTAGGAAAACAGAATTTATGACTGATGGGATGACTGACAGTCACCACAGTAGCATTATCACTGGACATTCTTAAAGTTAATTCACAAAGTTACCTGGAAGGGGGAGCAGACAATGAGGTGCAAAAAAGAGTGAAGTCCTGCATGGCAAAGAAAATTTGATAAATTTTTCTTTAGATTTTTCTGGAAAGTGATGGTGTTACATCCCTGAGAAATCTCCTAAAAGAAGGAGAAATAATAGAATTAAAATTCTACCTCCCAGACTTAGTGCAGTTTCTGTCCGTATCTCGGAAAGATTGATTTCAGTATTCCAATGCATTCTTAATTAGAATTAGTATCCAAATAAAATTCTCCACAAATGGAATTACCAGTGTATCTCCTGAAAAGTAAACTATATCTTTTTGCTGATCATCATCCCTAGCTGTTGTTTGACTTCTTTTTAAAAAGTTGCCTGCTGGAGAACTACACTAGCAGTGTAATTAAAAGCCCATCAGTAAAAGATATAATACCTGAATACAAGTGGTTCAAAAAAAATAGCTTCTGGAGCAAGACTAAAATGCACATACCCCTGTAAACATTGTTTTTAAAATGTGGGGGTTTTACCCCTCAAATAGCAAAACTAGTGTAGCTTTTCTATTTGTAGTTGATAAAACTGATCAGCCAGCAATTATTTTCCTAACTGCAGATCATATTAAGTTGAAATTTGATATTAGAAGCATTTCATTAACAAGAAGATTAAATTTAGCCCAATATATAATTATGCCTGTAGTAAGACAATTGTCACTACATTAACCACACTTGCCTCACCACAGGATCTGTACTCAGGAAGAGGACATTTTTTTGTGTTCTGTTAGCCTAAAAATCAGGAAGTGTCTTGTTTGCATTTGAGAAAATGACATAGTGTAAGGACATGTGTAAGTCTTATGTCAACAGCAATTATTCGTAACTAGGTCAGGCTATTAAAGACGTCTGAGGAGACTTTTATGTAGCTTTTAATTTTAAACTAAGTTATCTTAAAAAATCCTAATTGTCTGATTCACATGTATGCAAAATTCACAAAATTATTAATTTATGAAAATATCTAATTTCCCTATTTAAAATATTGACATTTAGCCTATGCAATTAAATTCTTGTAAACTTTTCTGATTATTTCATTAACACACATTAGAAGAGAATTGCAGTTAATTCTAATTAATTTATATATCCTATATAGCAGAAAACACCGTAAATACTGCAGCATGTCTACTGTATTGTCTATGGGCAATCATTTCCTTTACTCCTCTTTTTAGAGTAAGTTCTCTTCCTATATTATCTCCTTTGCTAAACAGAGGTACAGCTAGTGGCTGAGAGTTATTTTACAGATGATCCCTGATTCTCATGGTGAATTTCTGAAAAGTCCCTAGGTCTATTTTGAGCTGCACTAGACTTAAAAATGAGTATATGACACTATTTTTTTCCTACTTTTTTTTTTCTTTTCCATTACAGACATTACTTTTGTCTGGTTGTCATGAATGTGAGTTTTCTCAGTGGGAACAAGCTAGCCATCAATTTTTGTTACCTTTTGAGCTCTTACGACTCTCTCTATGCACAGGTAAAGCCACAATTTTAAGAATTTTACTACCATGCCTTGTTCCCTCCATGGCATCAGACATCTACTTAAGCATCAGGATATGTAGGTATTTGTGCATGTAAGAGTTTTCTCATAAGCAATTAGCTTCAGGACTGCCTTGTACATTTAAAAAAATCCCTATACACTTGGTTTTCCAAAATGTCATACATGTATTGGTTCCTCTTTAACATCTTTCACCAACACTTACTCCCTCCTGTCCTTTCACTGTCTGTGTGGCAGACCTGAGCTCTTCTCAGTCTTCCCTGCTCAGCTCTCTCCAGCTCAGAACTGATCTTTCGCATTTAATTCCATGCTGTTAGACTATTATCTTTTCACCTCTCTGATAGGCATTTCTCTTCTTGAAGCCTTTGCTTTTAAGTTTCTCTATCTAGCTAGCTTATAACTCACCATCTCTGCAAATTATTTTCTGGCCCAGTATGTCATTGTAAGAACCTAATATACTGCTCTGTAAGTGCTTGTGCTGTATTGATAAGAAAGTCATCATGAGTGTTGTTTTACATATCTGTTTTTATTTTTTACTATTTCTCTTAGTGCTTAGGATTTCAATAAACTAATTTAGTTGTACCTTTACTTCATAGAAACATAGAACCACAGAATACCAGGTTGGAAGGGACCACCAAGGATCATCTAGTCCAACCTCTCAAGGTAAAAGTTTAGTTTAAATGAGATGAGTCAGCACCCTGTCAAACTGACTCTTAGAACTGACCAAAGTAGGGGAGTTTACCACTTCTTTCTTCAATTATTCTTGCAAGACAAAGGACACACTAAAAAGATACATAGTGTGAAGAGAGGAAAGTGGAAATAAAACTTGGGAGTTTTTCTTATCATTTAAACTCAGTTAAGATAAACATAATCAGATTAATTTTGAAACAATAAGCTACTTGTGCTACTTTAGCTGAGGAGGTTACAAAAACTGTTTACAAAAAAATTAAAATTATTAAGAAAATTCACTAAATATTATGTCATATTCATATCCCGTGTTACTTAATTCTGGAGATGGAAGGACACAGATGTCTTAATCAGTTATGTTTGCATTTATTTAAAAAAATTGCTAAAAAGCAGATGGGTGAGACCCACTGGTTTTGAAATATTGTGAGCAAGAATTGATGTGTTGAAAGTGTTTCTGGCTTAGTCTGACAGCTGCACTGTGATTTAGAGTCTGATCCTGCATTATGACCTCAAGCAGAACTCTGTGGATGTCAATGAAAGTCTTAGTTCTCTAAGAACAGCAATATTTGATGCTCAGCTATATGGCAAAATTGTGTGATATTCTGGGTCCGTCAACATTAGTACTTTAGATTTGTATCTTTCAGAGCAGCTCTGTGTCTGTATTTGCTAGAAAAGGTTTTTCAGAAAATAAGTCTTTTTGCTCTTGCACTTGTAAGAAAACAATAGTTTTTATGGTCTTCAGCTAAGCAAATTTTAGAAGGGGAAATTGAAGGGAAGAATGCATCAATAAATAAAAGAAACACTCCATTGCACAATCCTTGAGTCATTGCTGCCTGCATCTATATGGTCTGAGTCATGGCAATTTCAGAGGAAAACAGGAAATGTCTGCACTGACATCCTCCATCTTTCTGCATCTTTCTTGCCGTCTGTTACTAATTTCAGCACTGCTGAAAAAAATTTAAGATTCTTGCCTTCCATCCTTATCTCACCCATCACCTAGCTATGAAATGTATATTAGCATGTGTGATGGTTGAAATGTATTATTATTATGATAAAAATTCTGGGATCTTGCCAGGCATGAGATTGACTATAAAGTGATCATCTGTGATTCTGTCATTCTATGTGTGATTTTGTGTGTCTCTGTTTAGGGCTCAGGGCAAACCCAGGGAGCAGGATTTTCTCTCTATTGTCCCCTACCCTCTCAAGGGAGGATTAAAAAAAAGGGAATAGAGAAAAGATACTTCACACAAGATTGGAAGTTAAGACTGTAACAAGTTTAATGAAGACAACAAGGAAAAAGGGAATTAATAAGGGATAAAGGATATTTAACTATATACAAAACCCGATCCCAGTAGTCCTGAGTGGAAGTGATCAAGCAGTGCCTCGTGGCTGCTGTGACCGCTGTGACTCGTCACCAGGGACCGCAGTTGTGCCTGGAGCAGATGGTGGGGGAGCTAGGCCCAGCCATCCCGAGATGTGACAGGAAGCAGCCCAGGAAACCAGGAAAAGCCCTCAAAAACCTCGGGCCTCCTCGGTTTTTTATAGACTGTGGCTGGAAAGGGGAGAACAGTACTGATCTCTGACCACTGAGGGTCCCACAGACACCACCTGTCCTTCCCTTTCAGGCTGGTAACCCTTAAACCATAACATTGGGAAAACTCACTCTAGGAAAACAAACCAAATCAAACAAGAAGAAAAAAATGCCACCTGCTTCTGCTTATGCATTTTGGATTTTTTTTGGTGAACTTTCTTTATTTCCTTTACAGTATATAAAATAGTTGTAGTATAATCTCATTCTACAATCACTGCATAGCTCAATGAAAAAGAATAGACCCCTCCCCATTGTCTATTTCTCTCTCTTTTTGAATGGCCACATAAGTTATCAGAGCACGCCTGACATCTATAGTGATCAACTCAAGAACAAACTTGGACTCCATTTAAAAAAAATTAAAAATTAAGTCAGTAAGATCCTAATCCTTGGTCAGGATCCATTCTTTTCCTAAATTCCTTGTTGCACTTTTTTGCCACATTTTCTAGGTAAATCAACTGACTTTGGGCTTGCTTTTTTATATTCCTTACAGAGGTAATTTACTTATGTATGGCTGAGTTCTTAATTGGACATAATTAAATTTTTCAAACTGATTTCAAAAACAAGAAAGCAAATGGACATTTAGATGTTTGGGTGAAAATGGTTTGGTTTGTCTCTTTTTTTATGCAGCTAACTCATGGAAACAAATCTTGCAACATCCAGGCTGAATTATTGAGTAAACTAAAGAAGATCAAGGAGGGAGTGATGTTCATGTCCTGGGATAGTTAGAGAGACCGGCATCTCATTAAGATTTTGTTACTATTATTGGATATTCCATCTCAAAGAAACAACAATAAAAGCCTTAAATTATAAAAAAGGTAAAGGAAAAATATTTGAGACTTATTTCTTGTCTCAGACAAACATCTATTTCTCAAGTTCCTTTTTTCGGTCATAAATAAGAAGGAAGGAAAATAAGAAGGTAGAAAAGGAGGATACATGGACTATAAAAGAATAAAGAAAATTAAAATAAAACAGTGGACATTAGGAATGGAAAACAGTCGGCAAATGATGGATTTTAGTAAGAAATCTGTGGTAGACTGAGAGCACAACCAGCACTCTGGGCAAACAAAGTTTATTTCAAGAACATGGAATTTTAAAACTCCTAACTTATTCCCACTTTCTTTCCAATGACTAAGTATTTATGACCACAGAGGATGGAAAATACAAGAAGATACTTCAGATATTATGGGACACATATAACTGAAGATTGTGACATGTGTTTATATAAACAACATGTACAATATTCTGATGGGGAAATGGAAGGAACAAATAATATTACGTGACAAAAAAAATCATATAGTTTAGTCAAAGACACATGGGAGAAGTTACATATTTCCTTAATGACCAACTTGAGGCTGACTACATGTTTTCCTGAGAAAACCTCTCATCAATATTTGATTCCAGGGTGCTGATGAAAAATTTAACATGAAAATTGCTCTTTCTGTGTCTGCAAGGTATTTATTACCCTAGTTCCTTTTCTTTTGTTGTTATTGTGAATCACATATATCTCTCTTAAATTGCATATTTGTTGTGTGTACTCTTGGCTTTGCTCTGGGGCACTAGACATGGAGTGGATTTAAAGTAGTGGGCCGTAATATTGATTAATAGCATAATTGATCTTGCATAAATGACAGTCAGCTGTTTCTATTGTAGTGAAATGCATTCCCCAAAGAAAAGGAGAAGTTTGCCGAGTTGATTAATAATGTGCATCAACTATTAAAACAAAACTGGGCAGAAATAATTAATTGTAATAAAAAAATCTTGTGGCTAAAAGAATAAAGATCAAGACAGAACAATATTCTTTTCCACACGTATTAGGCACAGCTATAAAAGGAGTTGAAACAAAAGCCTATGAATGATCTGCTATTTATAGAAGCTCAACATATTTTTGTGCTGAAAAATAAAATAGCTGCAATAATGCTGACAGAAGTTTACCTTTCCTCTACACAGTTATTTAAATAACTGAGTTCTGACATGGACCATGGATACTCTCTATCTTCCTATCTTATTCTTTGATCCACAGCTTTCCTCCATCAGCAATTAACTGAGACTGTTTAGAAATGTTTTTCAGAGATTATCTTCACTTTACACTCCAGTGGCTTTCACGAAAGGAAATAAAAAGGAAGTGTTAAGTGGAAGGTATTAAACTGAGAAATGTTTCTTTTTGACAAAGCCATCACTCTGTGATGATCATCACCTTCCCCCCCCACCACCTTGTGTGTATGTACATATGTATGCAAACTCATATACTTATACCTTAACCTCAGTTCAGTTTAAATGCACTTGGAACCATGATGATTTTGAAGAGGGACTATTTTTGCACTAGAATTGAAATTTTTCTTAATTTCCATTGATGAATGATGTTCTATCAACAGGATTTTTCTCTGCAGTTTTCAGTAGCCAGAGACTCAGTTCCTACCGGTCCCCATCTGATCATATTTTATCCTCAACTTTCATTATCTCCACTCTTCCTCCTTAAGGAAGTCACATTTGGAATAATTAAAACAGAATAGATATAAGATTCTGTAATGCTTGAAATACTCTTTCTGTACTATTTCACTGTATTTTTATTGTGACTGTGTTTGCTAAGGTATTCTTATGATTGCCTGGCAGTTTCTGTGATCTTACACATAAATTAGTAGTTTAGAATCACTGAACTTCACTGTAACTTACACTGTGCCTCAGAGTGAGTGACTAGACGAAGAGCTCATTTACAAAGCTAAGTGCGTTTTCTATCTTTGGCTGACCTGACTTCACATCCTGCATATGTGAGGCAGCATGTATTTACTTTTCCTGGAATAGAGTATCATCATTCTCCTATTAGACTGGGTCTTCCCATGAATGTCCATGAGAGATCCAGCAGGGCTCAGCATCTGAGATTCTGCACTCTGGAAATCTTTGGCACTGATTGCATTCTTAAAATAAAAAAAATTTTTGTTAACCATGTGAACTGAATATTTGGTAAATGTTTCTCTACATGCCATATAATATAGATCAATCACCCAGTGTCTGGTTTGTCATAGTGATTGCAAGCGGATGCTGGAGAACATATGACAGTACAGAAATATAGTAAAACCTCCCCCACATCCTGTGGTAGCTCCTTTGAATCTGGAATCTAGAGCTGTAATTTGTACCATTATTTGTAACAGACCTTGAAAAACCTTTGTTGTGTGAATGTGTCTGTTTACTGAAACTACTTATGTTTCAGGTCTCCATAATTTCCTGTGGATATGAGAAAGTTCTGTATTATTTGCTACATGAAAAGTACCTGCTGTTTGTTTTAAATCCAGTGCCAAATAATTTATTTGGCTACACTTTGCTTCTTGTGGTATGAAAATAAATATTTAGTCCCCTTAAGCTCTTCATGTGATCCTTGATCTTGTTGATTTCTGTCATCATCGTTACTGAGGATACAAAAGTACAGTAGTTTTAAAAGAGTACCAGTACTTCTGTTTTACTCATTGTACCTTTCTAGTTTTTACTAGCATTCATTTCCTTTTCTTCACCATCACAGCGCATTAGACTGGGCAGACACTTTCAAAGAACCATTCAAAATCTCTGTCTTGAATCCAGCATCCTTCCTTCTTGCTATCGTCAACAATGACCTCTTTGAATGTAATTGGTTCTGTAGCCTTAGCTTCTTCACTGCTAATTCCCCTTCAGCCTCTTTATGCTGGCTTCCTGCAGTACCTATAAACTCTCTTGCTGACATTAACAATAGTTTCCTCAAAGAATTTTTATCCTTCTCAATCTACTGCCCTTACCTGATCATAGCCTCCTGCTGGCAACCTATTTTAATGAATTAATGCTGTCCTACTTCTTTAGTTCATGCTTCTTTGTCATCCTACTCAGGCACTGTCTTAGCATCCTGTGAATTTCTGGGCACTATTAAATCTTCTGTAGGAGAAGGAGTCTTTCCCTTCCGTACCATAAGATCCAAGAGGCTTCTACATAAAAAAATCTTATCTCCATATATTCTAGCCATAGAATTTCATCTAAATCATCTGCTTCATCTGGTCTTGTCCATTTTGACTTCAGAACACTTCATAGGCCTGTGTTGAGCCTGCACCGCAGTTTCACTGTAAACCACTTAGTATATGACCTCTGCACATTTCTATGAAACTATGTGATAAAACCCAATGGTATGCTACATGCACTGTACTATTAAAAATGTTTAATGCATGACTTGTCTTGATGCTTTATCTTAAGTACTGGTTTCTTATTTGCAATAGTGCACTTTTTCCTTAGGCTAATAGCTTATATGTTAATATTTACTTGCAGATTGCTTTTGTGGTGAGTCTAACAGATACTTAAGGCTAGTCACGTAGAACAAATAACAGAGTAAAGCAGCACAAAATTCATATTGTGTATTGTGAAGTCATGTTTGTCAGTGTGCTGACGGGTAAAACAATGTTTTCTAGCAGAATTTCAGATGCATAGAGAAATGTATGTGTGAGGTCTTTTAGTAATAAAAAATATCATCCTAGTGTGCAGAATTTAGTATGTAGTTCATAAGTAAACACAAACTTATTTTTCCCTTGAAGTGTAAAATACTATTAAAAAACCTAAATAGCTTCCTTGGGTAACTTGGAATTTAAATGAAAATTTTATCAAAGAGTTGGCAGAATATATTTTAAAATATCTGCTTAGAGACCTCAGGAAATTACTTTTTCCTATGGCTCTGATTAAATATTTCACGGCAGTACATGCTTATTTATTTGTACTTGCTATGTCAAGATAAAAAAACAAACAAACCCCGCTTTTTATAGTAAATACACTTATTTTGAATATGGTCCCTATCAAAAGTAGAAGACTTGACCTAGGCAGATTGCTGAGTCTACAGGGTGAATGTTGTCTCATGCTGAAAGTGAACACATTCCTCACTGACAGTTTCTGGAGCTGCTTTGTTAATTTAACACTTGAAGAAATGCATCAAAAGCCACAGGCAATTTGTTGTACTGAAAGTGAGGGGAAGCATGTCTAGCTTTAGAGCTTCACATTGGTAGTGAATCAATGATAGGTAACAAAAGCCGCTGTCTTTTCTATTCTAAAAATCAAGAATATTTTTGATAAGTTTAATCCCTTCACTTTTCTGGAATAAATGCTGTGGTATTTGTCTTCCTTGTGAGCATTTTAAGTTAATTAAACAAATAAACAGATAAACAAATCTGACCACAGGCCTAGGTCCATTCTTGCAGTCACTATGTGACTATCATGGGCAGCATCCCTTTTTTTTCACATCGTTTTTCCACTCCTGATTTACAAACCTTTATTGTCTTTTTCCTCTGCACCCACCACAAAACTTCCAAAACCTAGAGTAAAAAAAAACAGTAATACAGCAGTTTGTTTTGTTCCTTTGGCCATAGGTTTTTACTTGGTTCATGAAACTTTTTATTTGTTTGGATTCAGAGATATTCCTTCCTCAGATGTAATCTGAAAGGGTACGCATCTCTGCCCCTTGCTTCTAAGATGTCCTGTCTGATTCAGTCTTACTTCTTTTTGAGCATCTCAGGGAAATTCTCTCCTAGCTTTGTGTTTAAATAGCAAGCTCATTACTGCAAAGCAGTTGCTTTTTCTGCCATCCCAAGCAGCTAATTTTTTATGAGCTACAGCAGAATGTCCTGGCAAAGGGTCTGCTTGATAAGGTACGTATTCCAAGAAATAGCTAATGAATCTTTACATTTTTTCTTTGGCATCAGAAAATGTTAGCAAGTTTTATTATTATTTGTTTTAAATGACTGCTTCTTAACACACTTTTTTCTGGAGATCTTCTTCTCCATATGCCTGAGGCATAATATAGCAAAAATATTTTCATCTTGAAGAAAACCACAAATCAAACCATCATTCATCTGATGGATAAAGGCCACGGTAGAATCTGTGCAAATTCCATGAAAAAAAGAGCTCAAAATGTCATGTTTTCATCAGTTTTCTAAAATACAGAAATCTTACTTGTTATGTTATTGCTGGTTGTTTTCATTTTTGTTATGACTCTGATCCTAACATACATTGGTCTCTCTGTTGTACAGCCATATGGTGAAAGACAAAAATCTCCCAAAGATCTTTAAATGCATTGCCTGATGCTATTGACATGCAAATAATTTTATGCCTTTTTATGAAGCTATGTGAAATTACTTCTTTTCATAACTCTGCTTGTATACAGACCAGCTCCAGCTATTAGTTCAGGTGGGATTACCAATTACAGCTTCTCTCTGTTAACTTTCTAAATCCTCAATAAAATACTAAGAGAAAGCAATTAATCACTCTTGCCAGTTTTAACAGGAAGCAATTATTGCTGGCAAACAATAAATGTATCGCATTTACAAATTTGCAGGCTTTTGACACGTGTAGCTTCCTGGAAGTTTAAAGGCATTCTCTGCCTGCCTATAAGTGTACGAGCAAGGGGTTTCTCCAAGTGTTTGGGATTTAGAAGAATTAAGAAGTTAGGTCTGAATTCTGGTTTTGTATCACTCACTATGGACTTAAATAGAACTTTGTATTGCACAAAGATTGACCCATGTAATGTGATGACTGATTCAGTCATGGGTTAAGGAAACAGTATAGAAGGTGGTAGAAAAAAGAAATTTTGCCTTCGAAACTTGTATAAATATTATTCATTTTCAGCAAATGAATTTGCTCTTCATCCAGTGGATGTCATATGCCTTTCTGTTATTATCCACAAATAAAAATTTCTTTTTTAACTTACATTTTTGGGACCTTACTAAGTATTTATTAAATTTTTCCTCTTTTTTCCAGATGACAGCTAAGTGTTTTCTAAATCTTTGCAGCTGGTGATTAAGGAAAACAAATGTAATGAAATGGAATAGTAAACCTCAAAACAATGATAAACAATAAAACTATGCAGTCTGCTGTTAAAGACTACAAAAATTAAAAAAAAAACATATTTCTTGTTCTTCTTTATGCTCACATTTATAGAAGCAAAGTAATGGATTAGTGGACATTAAAAGGTGAACAAGCCTTTAAAAATCAAAGCCAAGAAAAAAAAGATACTATAAAGTTGTTTTACTGTAGTTAATAAACCCCACATTCTGAGACAAATATCCTCAAGCCATTTGTTTAAACAAGCATTAAATTTAGCAGTAATACACCAGAACATGATACTTCAAATTAAACTTTTGCATCTCAAGTGACCTTTATAGCAGTTTTACAGTTCATAAATTCTTTACAATAGTGCTCTGTGGAGTAGTTTTAATAAATCTTGATTGTGCTGTAAATGTTATAGCACATACTTGAAATGGCATTTCCAGTCCTAACAAACACAAGTGCGGAATGATTCCCCTATTCCATATGGAGAATTTTGTGTCAGTATTCATGAAATACTGGAGAATATTCCAGTATTGAGGAATGGTAATGTCACAAGTAACCTGGTCCTACTGGGAAAGAAAAACATGTCTGATAAATGTATTTATTGAAGTGGATGGAAAGCATACCAGCTCTTCACATACCAATAGGAAAATCTTCAGTTTGTAGGACTTCTGAAGTACTCCAGGGCAGCTGGATGGAGACAGGATTATGTTTTCCATTTTCTGTTTTGTTTTAAGACTTGATTTCTTGGCAAAGTGTCAGATCCATAGAATTGTAAACTCTGTGGTCTGTTTCGTTCTCCCCAGTACACTGGGATAAATGAGCCTAGTTAAAGTATGTCTGCTTAATCTCATTGATCTGTTTAACATGATTTTTTTTTCAGATTAAAAAAAAAAAGTGAAAAGATAAACATTAAAATGAAAGCATAGTACCATTACTCTGGTAATGTGCTAAATCATCTATTTTGATTTTTTTTTCCCCAGCTGTATATCCTGCATCCTTTAGTCAAGCTATTTATTTACTTATTGACTTCTTAACATCTTTCCACATACTGTAGTTACATTAGATGAAAATATCATCAACCTTGAGCCGTAATTTTGAGACAGCCATGAGATCCTCAATGTTAACAACTTCCCTTTTTTTAAGAGTTCATTTATGAATAAGTTTTCTCATTCTTGTACTTATAATTTCTTGTTTACATCTTGGAGAAGCTTTTCCATCACTCATAATGTTCACGATTTTCTTTTCTTTTCTTGATCGCAACCCAAATTTTTATCCTCACTGTATTTTAATTTTTTTCTCCTTTTTTTCCCTCCACATATGATAACATAAATAAACACTGTCCTTTCTCCTTCATATATTTTGTTAAAGGTGTTTCCACTCAGACTAATTTAAGCCTTTGAAACTAAAAGTTTTTAAACCTTACTTTCGCTGTAGATATTGCTGTTGAAAATAAGCCAAATCCCCCCACATTTCCATGACTGTTAAATTATGGATTTCAAAGTCACAGTTTTAAGCCTTTACTCATTTTAAGAATCTTATTCATAAAAAATGCAAAAGTTAATGATGAATTAGTTAAAATATAACTACTGCTGTGTATGTT
>NW_010160124.1:2284-53139 GCF_000695765.1 Mesitornis unicolor | reverse complement strand
TCCCTAAAATGAACAAAGCCTACAAGGTCTGCAAACCAGTCTCTGCTGTGCAAGGGATGCACAGTGTGACTTTGAGAAAGTGTGATTACTGATCTATTAATTTGCTCATAAACTATGAACAATATATCACAGAATATACAATATATAATAAATAACATATCGTGTCTTAAAATGAGACAAAGATAACGTATTGGACAGACATACAATCAAATTGAAATAATAAAAGTTAAGATATGGTATAAATTATTAATACAGAAAGTCCATAAGAGAAAAATTATTATAAGTGGTCCTGTAAGAAAATGTGTAATGTCATATTAATGAATCTGGGTTACAGGTCCATTATTAGAAATAGAGATATTGTTACTTAGCAGTAGTTAAATGTTGATCCACAAAGGCAGTTTAAAAATGAGTGGCAGATTCAAAGAATGGCCTATTCCTCCTGCAAATGGAAATATGCAGATCAAGGTATCTGAGCAATTTAAAAAAGGCAAAGGTTAATAGTCTCTATTATTGTCAGAACCCATGATAAGTACTTAAAGCAAACAGTTAACTCTTGCAACTTATGGTACCTACAAATTACACCATAGTATTAAGAGTGGGAGTTGATTTAGTAAATAGTTGTGGTGATTTTTCCTATAATTATAGATTGTGATTTTTTTTTCCATCTAACAATTTACAGTTACCCTGCAAATAGCTAAACACATCTGAAAGTACTGTGAACACAGAAAGCAGAACATGATGTTTAGCAAAGCTGATACAATCAATCCTTGATTTGTTTTCTAGATGCATTTATAGCTTGTTTGATACTTCCAGGGGGAATCTTTGATACTTGAAAATTTCTGCAGCCATATTTTTTCCCTTAGTTTATGTTGAATAGAGTTTTTATGTATATTAGAGGTAACTATATTAAACATGATAATGGAATAAATGCCAATGCATTGGTCTTAAGCATCTGATCTACACTCTCTGAGATAAAGATTTTCTTGGCTTTGGAGGTTAAGTTAGATGAAACTTAAACTCTTTCAAACTTTTTTTGTGTTTATTATTTAGATGCCTGTGGTTCAGGGAAAGCTCAAGTGAGATTGGATTCTGAATGTGATAAAAACTATAGGGAGAAGTACTGGAAATCACTTCTGTCCTGAAACAGGCAAAGCAGAAGTGTGAATGGAGGCACGAAGAAGAAAATATTTTTGAATGAACAATAAGTGTCACTTAAGACTTCTGTTTAATCAAGACAAAATCTAGTGAAGCAGAGATTAACTGTTACACCACTACAGTGATCATCACCATCCCAGAGCTCAGACTCTGAGATGTATAGCCTTGTGCAAATTAGCAATTTTCTTTTATATCTTAATTATTAAAATGTTAACAAATGGTGCAATCCTTTTCTTTCAACATGGAGTGCTGTTGATTATAAGCTAGAGAATCTCATCAGCATGTAAATGTTTGATCTATTCTTCCATTTCATCCATTTCTCCTCCTCATATGCTTTTCCCCCTCCATTCTTTCCTTTTCTGTCATCTTTTGACTCTCTCTGCAGAATCCATGTTGTGTAATCTCTCCATTCATGCATTCTTTGAGTAAGTTGCTAGAACTGTAAGGATTGATGTTTGAAAGCTCCAAGAATGTAAGTGTGAGGCAACTATAGAGTGCTCATAAGAACTGTCTCCTGTGCAGGAACTGAAGTGTTTATGTATTGCTACTCCCAAAACTAGAAAACCTCCAGACTCAATTATCGTTAAGGTCTTCAAGTTTAAAGTTGTTTAGATTTCCATAAAAGATGTAAGACTGGACCACCCTTCTTGCTTAGTGAAAGTAACTTCTGTACATAAATCTGACAAACTTTGAAATTCAAGTTATTCTTCAGAGACTGTTAAATTATGGACTCAAACAAAAACAGATTCTAAATTAGGAAATGCTTCTGCCAGCTTTCAATATATAATGCAAAATTGGAACAATTCCTAAGCCTGGGATTACATTTTTTAGTTATCCTAGCTGATCATAAAAAATTCCTATATATAGTAGCCATTCAGAAGCCTAGAAACATTTTGAGAATCCCACATTCTATTATAACCTGTGGAAAAAGTGGAAAAAGATATGCCTGAGAGCAAGATATCTGGGACAAAACCACTGCAAAAGAGACACTTTTTTATGAAGAAAGGAGCCTTACTAGATATCCTAGTAAGAAAATGTCCAGATCTTACATTTCTTTTAAGCCATACTTCTTTTAAGCCATACTAAGAAATAAATTAAACTTCCAATACACCTTAGTGTATTAAAGACCTTAGCCTTGCAATACAAACCTTAATACTCAGTGGCAGTATCAAAAATCCAAATGATTTCAAGAGCCATGAAAAACAAGAGTAGGTCTATGAAATACAATTCCTGACAGAAAGAAGCAAAATATTTGGTTTATCATGAAATATCTTTTTTTTTTAACTGAAAATGCACTGAGATTGTGTTGGAAAGTAGTGCCAGTTACCTGTCATTTCTTTGTCTGTAAAACATGCTCAGAAAGAGAGCTTCGCTACACTGAAAATCAAGTGAAGAATTTTTGCTACTTATGGTTACGAACCATTTCTAAAATAATCTGTGAATTAGGACCACCCATTAAAATGTATATTTGGAGATGTTAATGTTGCCAGCATTGTTTTTTGTGAATACCTTTTGCAGAGAAAAGAAAAACTCATGTAATAATTAGTAGTTTTTCATGAAAAGTCCTGCTGACTGAATACCACCCACGGACTGGATAACATCCAGTTAAGTCATCCTCTTCTTATTTATAACCATCACTCACAGAACACACATTCCAAAACACATGCAAAGATTTATAGCAAAACTATATCACCTAGAATAATATGTATTAGGTTTAAATATAAGCTATCATGAGCCTGACTGACAGTGTTTTTACTGCCTAATAATGCAGAACTTGAAATGTGCAGAGTGGCAAATTTTACCTGAATAATAATAAATAATTTTTCTACTTCATATAGAAAAATGTTTTGGAACAGGTTGTTATGAACTTACTTATCTTCTTGGTAACAGAAATTGGCTTATTCTCCCACCAGCAGAGAAATAACTCAAGGAAGAGTCATCTAAATGTTGACATAGCATTATGCCCAAATACTATTAAAAGAGCTTTCTGAGAAGTAATGACAATGTCAATAAAAGAAGAAAGAAGAGTCCAGTTCCAGTCTAGTATCTGACTTCTTGCCTCTGTCTTGTAAAAAAGGATCCAGCATCATGATGTTCCTTAAGATACTATCTATTTCTTGGGGTTTTTTAAAAAGAATTTTGGCTCTCCAAATCCAGGAGAGCACTGTCATATTTACTGTAAGATATTTCCTTGGGTTTTTTCAGTGGTCTTGAGAATTCAACTGATTTAGAGTCCCACAGAGCACATTTAGGCAAGAGTATTGCCTTGCCATAAAAAAGTGAACACCCAGCGCTAGGTTGTGCTATTTTTGGTTCCTTCTGAATTATTTGTAATCTATGTGTTTCAGTATCCTGTTATCTGTTCTCATCCAAAGGAAACAGAGACTAGAGACTATGATAACCGCAAAGTCATAAAGGATTGACCAAAGAGGATGAGGAATTAAGACAGATTACTACATTGAATATTTTTTTTAAAGAAAGAAATGACAACAAAACACAAACCTAGATAAGGAGAGAAGATAGCTTGATAGCTCTTTTGCTTCTAAAAATATAAAGCAAAATTAAAATCAAAAGAATTACTTTCCTGCTGTTTTTTAGAGATACATAAATATATAGCCTACAAATATGATAATTTGTACAAACTGAAGTTCCCAGGTGTTTCAATGTTTCTCTTATGAGTAGTAATTTAGACCTCAGTGCTGCTGAAGAAGATGATCCAGCCCTGCATATAGATCCAAATTGTTATTCAATTTACACTTTCATATTCCAACACATACCCTGTGACAGAACACCGATGTGAATCCATAGTAGTGTATAATGGATAAAGGAAGCATTAGTAGAGTAAGAAACAAACAAAAGAAAACAAGGCAAACTGAAAAAAATAAAACCATTAAAAATAAAGAAAAAAATGGTGAAAGAAACCAATGAGTTTTAAATAAATACTTTATGAACTCTGCTTCTTAATGGAATATTGTTGGTAGAAGGTCCTTTCTTATGAAGACTATGCACTGGAAAGCTAGCCCTCCTACTTTCCTATATTAAACAAGGAGATGAACACTCATGAGCAGAAACAGAGAAGTAGGTTACCTATGAGTAATTTCATTTGTGTATAGATATTCCACTAGAGATTGAGGTTACATAACTCTCTAGAAAATCTGTCCAAGTTTGACATACATTCCAAAATGCGTGCTATATCCTTCACTCCATCATAAAATTTACAATAGCACACTGGAGCTAAGCATAAATATTACATTGCTATGTTTTAACGGGGCATTCTACATTCATTGTGACAAGGGGATAGTGCAGTTTCCTGTGCATGAAAACTGTTCACAACTCCATTTCAAGTTTCCTTTGCTACAGCAACAGATTTCCAAAACTAAGTTTCTCCAAGCACAGTCTCCATTCAGAGCTCAATTGCTGGGAGCTGAGGGTAGACTTGTTCTTATTTCTCTTCCAGTTTTTGAACACTGAAAAGCTAGCTGTGCTGAAAAAGCTTGCATAATTTTAAACATTATAATGGTCTTTGAATATATAAAAGATTGCAGCACAGAGGAAAGGGATAAACTGCTTTCCTATCTAGAATGTGTGTGACAAGAAATAAATTAAAGCAAGGCAGATTAAGCCTGAAATATCTCAGAAGACTTTCTATCTTTAAGGACCGTAATGCTTTGGGAGACTGTGGAAGCACCATGACTGGACGTCAGACAGTACTCGTCATGCATAAACAAGTTACACTTGATTTTGGCTTGAAGAAAAAAATGGAGTAGATAATCTCCTAATTTTTTTCTAGCTGTGATTTCTATTATTCTTGGTGTCTAGACATTAGAAAGAAATCACGTGTGATTTATCTTTGTGCCAATAGATATGCTAGTTTTTTTCCCATTTCAGTGATTAATTGTTATAAGTTTCCAAAACTTTATACTACAGCTGGTGAGATTTTTGCATTTTATATTCTTTTTGTGGATAAGCGCAATAAATCCCTCATTAGCATATCAAATTCTAGTTTATGTTTTCCTTCAGATTTGAAAAAAACCCAAACAGTTAATTATTTATGGAACACTACCATCACTGTAGATAACAATATCTTAAGAGACTGATGATAACAGACATTTAAAAGTATGGTAAAATAGTATAGCTCATTTGTGACCGACTAGACAAGCTTGTTAAACTTGAGATGAGAAGAGAATAGGATGTGCTATTTTTCTACATAATACTGTGTAACGACATTGCTCTTTTTGTAGTGTTTTAGAATTTCAAAAGCCTTTGAGTCCTTTTTCTGATATTCATTTTCTTGTTGATCATTTGTAGAACTATCATAACATCATATCTCCTATGAAAGTAACCTACACTTCACTGGATAATTAATTTGCAAAAGGGAGGATCTGGTCCAACAAGCAAATTAAACAAAGAGGGAAACCTAAGTAATTCAGGAAGGGAGGGAAGGAGGGAAATGAGTGATAATTCAAATTTGCAAGGCAAATTCATGGCAGATGACAACGTAAGGACACAGTAACCTTGCAGAATTTTACATATACAAACTTATATTGTTCAATGTTTCACTAGTGCAACAGACTCTCAAAGAGTGGCAATGTTTCACTTTTCTGAAAAATGTTTCCATTAACAATCCAAGGCAAACCCAACTTTGACATTTTTCATACTTAGGTTCTGTTAACTCCTCTTGGTAATGTTAGGATATAAACACAGGGGTTTTTTCATACAAATTCTGATCTTCACACTCTTTTTTTATTCTTCTAGACTTGCAAATCCAGTAAGAAATGGGTCTTCTATTACTGTTCACTTACTCCTAAATTCTAGAATTAAGAAAATATGATGCTGAACCCCATTGATCTTAACTGTAATTGTAGTTTTTACTGAAATAAAGTGTAGCTTTGAAGAAACTCACATTTTCGAACAGAGGAAACTCCTGGGAGGTTGCAGTTGACTTAAGAGATGCCAAGGTTATACCATCTCTGTCGCTCATTCATGTATCAGGAAGAATGTATTAATGCCTGTAAGATGCTCACATTGATATGGAATATAGATTTTACCTTGCAAGCTGGATCTCTTACTACATAAAATCTAAAGATCCAAAGCATGATGATGATCCAAAACTTGATCTGTGACAAAAGACTGTTATTCTGAATATTTTCAGGTTCTTACAAATTTTATCTTCTACCAAAAAGTAGGTCTAAAAATCTTGTTACCGACTCATAGAGTCATAGAATCATTTAGGAAGGAATTATAGGGCTTGAAAAGTGATACATTTTATGCACTTTATTATTTTCCTCTAATTTCTAATGAACTTAAACAGTGGGGGTAAAATATCGTAGAACCATAGAACCATAGAACGGTTTGGGTTGGAAGGAACCTTAATAATCATCTGGCTTAGATCCTCCTGCCATGAGCAGGGACACCTCCCACTAGACCAGGCTGCTCAGAGCCCCATCCAACCTGGCCTTGAACACTTCCAGGGAGGGGTCTTCCACAACTTCTCTGGGCAACCTGTTCCAGTGTCTCACCAACCTCACAGTAATTAATTTCTTCCTCAGATCTAGTCTAAATCTACTCCTTATAGTTTAAAGCCATTACCCCTCCTCCTATCACTACACTCCCTGATAAAGAGTCAACAACAGAGATGCAAAAACTTACATGCAGAAACTTCAGAGGGAAGTCCTTTAGGATGCTAGCACAGGGAAAGCAATTCTCACACAGCAAGCTTTGAAATGAGCAACATGGAGACACTGACTTGTTTCTGAGTGTAACCTAAGGTTTTCAGTCAGCAGATGGCAGGTATCCTTTTCCCATTGTCACTGTGTTAAACTAATCACTTCCCTGTCTCCTGCAGTACAGATTTATGGCTATATGCCTGGCACTCTATGTATCAAACATAACTGTCCTTGGCTCTAAAAAATAAAGCGCTTCTGTAAGCAGCATACTGGAGAAAGTGCTTATATGCGGAAACACAAGGGATAATTATTTCTTTATCTTGATCTGTATTTCTGAAGAGCAGTATAATGCCACCCTTTGAGAGACAAAAGATCAGCTTGGTGTTCAGCTTGTGCCAGACTTAGCCTAGGCTGTTCAGAAGTAGAGGAGAATCAGTAGGGGAACAGGACTGTATCCACTGCATTTACAATGTTTTCACATTGCTGGGCTGCAAAAAATCATTGTACTATGCCATTATTAATTAGTAATCCTCATTCAGGAGGGACTGTCTTGTTGCTGTGTAACAGGCAGAAGTGTAAATATGGGATTTCAGAAGTCTTCTTTATTGTAAAATTGCATTTCTACAAACTCTCACACAATGAAGGGAATTCTTCGGCACTATATGTGTTCTAGACTTAAAATTTTCCTGACATAAACTATTGGCTATTTTCCTTGCATAAACTTATGCTGGTGTTCAGACACTCAATTTAAAATATATTTTTTTAATCTATAGGTAGTAACATTTAATCCTATACAAAATAATAGCCTTAAGTTGTTGCTATTTTTATCCAGTTGCAGAGAGAATGATGAGAAAAATAAATCAATGTCTGATAATGTGCTATAAATCTTGGGGGATTTCTGGTGGGTTTAAGAGTGTCCTTGTAAAACAATGCTCTGATTGCACAAAGAAATGTCAGCCTGGGTAAATTATCTGCATAAAAGTGGCTGATAGATATTATGATAGTTATTCTTGAGGTCACCTTGAAAGGTGTGCTAAGAACAGGCCACAGTCCCAGTTTCACATTAAAAACCAAGAACAGTAGTTTTGTAACATGCCTTCCTTCTGTTTCTTCTTGTTTTGTTTTTTTTAAAGGAAAGCACTGAAGGGTGGATTTTGACTGCAACATGTACTATAAGATATTGATAAATTGCACTATCTAGTGTAACCATAGGCCTGTCATTCAGACTGAATTGCTGCTTCATGGTAAAAACAGCAGGGCTCTGTAAAGGACTTGAAATTTGCAAATTAAAAGGTTTCAGAGCAAGATATTAAAAGATGTGAGATGGGATGAACAGTAATACAATATCTGTTGGTGCTGGACTAATACAAGCAGCTCCAGCATCTTGAAGGTCAGAGATGCAAACTTTTGCTGCCAGGCTGTGCAACCAGGAGGAATCGAGTCTGCTCTCTCCATCCCTCTTGCAGCTCCTGCCCTGCTGTTTGCTTATTCAAACACAGTTCAAACCAACCTGACTTTCTAAACCACTGAGTATATAGCTGATGGGAAAAAAAAATTCTTAGTGTTTCTACTCAAGTATTATTATCAAGTCAGAGGCCCTCTTACTTATCTTAAAAAGTCCTGCCCAGAGAGATGAAATCTTCCTCCTTCCTACCATTTTCCCTGGCAAATATGCTGTTTGAAGTAATTTCACAGAAAATCTGAGTGCTTTCTTTGTACATCAGATTCTCCAGTCAGATAAGGAATTACAGAGCAATTTTAACAAATAATTTTACACTTAAGAGTAAGAAGTTATATAACCCCCCCTTGTTTTTCTCTGTTCAGATTCATGGATAGATATACCATTTTTTTAATATGGCCATATAAAGAAAATGGGAATATGTTTTACATGTAACCATTGTAGTGTTATACCGTACATGCAAGAAGAGGGAGGTTTACATGGTTCTGGCTCCTGCTCCTCAACTTTATTTTTTCCATCAAACACTGAAAAGTGAAGACAAAGCAGTGCAAAAAAGATGACAAGTGCCACAAAAGAAAATGTGCCATTTCCTCATTGCACAAAGGATATTTATGGTATTCACAATAACAGAAATAGAGTATTAGATGTGTCAAAAAAAAGATTTAGTCCACCCTGACATAGGATCAAGCATATGTAGCCCATCACCACCTGTTTTTTATAACCCATGTTTTACCAAAACCAAAACTACCAAAAAAATAATATCAAAATCATTGGACACTGTCAACACAAAATCTTTTCTGTCCCAGAGAAGTGGGTTTTTTTTCTTGAATCCAAATTGAAGATATTTTTATACATTGGGAAAATATATTTATTTGCTCTCTGACTCTGTCTGTTCAGTAAACAATCATCTGTCATATACCTAATTACATATCTTCTACCCACTTCTATACTACCTAAACCTTCTGTTACCAGATGGTTCTGTTACCATCTAAACTTCTAGATATTTTCAAACTCAAAAATGTGGTTGAGGAAATGAACATTATGTGCATTTATGGGAATCCTTATGGGAATGGAAATTACTTCATCTATCTTATAGTTTCCCATTGGTTTTGGTTTTGGGTTTGAGTTTGGTTTTGTTTTTTGGTTTATGTGTTGTTTGTGTTTGTTTGTTTGTTTTTGTTTGGTTTCTTTTATGTTATGTTTGCTTTCCCAGTCATATTTTGGACATTACCGCCAAATTTTAGAGCATCATTATGGCTAGGCAGAGATCAGGACCTAACCAAGGTTATTCCTTATGAAGTTATTTTCTTCAATGAAATATCACTTGTCTTGTTTTAATATTTTAAAATGTTCTCTCTTCTGGCATACATCATTATTTCCCAGTTAAATTCATTAAATTAAATAAAAATAATTAAATATTTGAATCCAGAGAGCTTTTACAGCTGCCTTTTTTGGTTTTTTTGTTGGCTGTTTTGTTGGGTTTTTTTCAGAACAACTAGAGAACAGATACCGTTGAATACTTCAGTCTTAATTTTGAGTCGTTCTTAATTTTCTCTCCTTTACTGTTAAGTACCAAGGCTATGTTTTGATTTTCTCTTTCTGCATTTAGGGAACCTTATCTTGTTTCCTTTTATGTTCCTGTGCTTTTCTGATCTTAACCCTAAGGGGCTTCAGCTGCTCCTTTATATTCACGTTTAGACATATAATCTTCTTCCCACTTTTTGTTTGATTTTTCTTGAATTTTCAGGTCACTGGAGAAATTCTGATGTCTCCATAATAGTTTCTTACTGTTCTTCCATTCATTGCTTCTGTTTTGTACAACTTACCACTGTGCATTAAATATCTTCTCTTTCAGTAGCTCCAAGCAGTGCTGCACTCCTTTCCTCATTGAACTTTTTTCCTTTCCTGGTAGACTGTTTCCTACACTTCTGGAACAGACGAAGTTTGCCTTTCCCCTCAGCCATCACTTTCCTGCTTGTTTACCTCAATATTAGTATTACTTCCTACAGCTTTTCTGTAATCTTTCACAATTACAGTTGCTGAATCTAGCCTTTGTTCTACCATATTTATTAGTTGAAACAACATCCAAAATGGGAACTTCCTTTGCTCTCCTAAACAAAAGCTGCCCAAAGATATTCCTTGCACTGACTGTGCCATAATGCTTTGCTCTTTAGATATCTCTGAACAATTACAATCTCCTTTTGCTACAAAGGCTTTAATTTTAGGAGTACTGAATTATTTCTCAAAAAAATACCTAACCATCTTGTCTTCTGGCCTATATGGAACACATGAATTCAGCTCTGCATTTATTTTCCTTTTCTATCTTTAAATAGGAAATCTAGCATGTCTTTACCCTTTCCATGAACTTGTGAAAAAGTACACCTTTGATACACGGTAAATCTTTCTCTCTTGTTCTCATACCCAGCATTTATAAGAATAGTTCATCTCTGTAACAGTAATGTGGTACCCCTATGGTACCATCTTTCTAGGATGCCATTTTCATTCGGTTTTTGCTATACTTTAGCAAAATAGTTCTTTCTCCATGCTCACAAATTTGTGCAGCTGTGTAATAACATCCCAAAGGCTAGCCTTCTACTTGACCCTCTCATGACTGTATTGCAGATGATTCTCCTCTGCCTAAATTTAGATAGATGAGTAGGCTTTTGGATTTGTTTTTCTTTCCCTCTCTTCACTGCTGAGATATTATCACTGATCCTAATCAAGTCTATTTTAAAATCTTCTCTGTGTGTACTCGAAGGTGTCCTTCCTCTTCCTTTTTACATGGACCTTAAATCTTTTTTGCTGCCACCTTTGTACAATGTCATGCTAGACATCATGACACCTGTCTACACTCCTTAGTCTTTTGAAACATTAATCTCGGAGTCATCTGTCTTCATCTGCCTCTACGATGTTTATTACGGGGTGCTGTTATCTGTTCCATCACTGTGCTCTCAGATACTTGCAGTCTCTTTCATACTGTATGGTATTCAATATAGCAGTATCATTAGGCTTGTGTAAATATAGATACCTTCCTTATCTTTCTGAAATAGCCCTTTTTGTGGGTACAAGCAGGAGCATGTTCCTGAAATGACATGTTGTCTGCGCTTTAAGGTAGAGAACGTCAGGACCTTCCAAAAGAACTTTAGGTAATGATTTTCCTTTGCAAATGTTCTTAGGTACCAGTACAGGCAAGAAGTGATCTAGGTGTAGTGTTCCTATTTTAGACCGTTTCACATGTGCGTACTTTTTCTTTCAAGAAGAGATAATAATAGAAAACTAAGAATAGAATGAGTGAGAACAGAATTAAAATACAACCTTGACTTTCTTGCCTCTTAGCTCCTCAGGAAATCACATGCTGATTGTACAGATTGGCTAGTATTTTCTACGTTCCTTTATTCTGAGGCCTTTTAGGGAAGTGGGAGTCAGTATGTCTTTCTGTTGCAGGGACAGGCAGCTGACACCCACCCTGGAAGCACTGGAATAAGCAGAACCTCAGGAGAGAAAATACCTCTGGGGCAGGGTAATTATATGATTTGTAATATGCCTTCTTCTTCAGTCTATATTATATTTCTGCTTATTGCGCTATTTGGCTTTTGGTCTCCTACAGTGATGTACTAGATTCAGTACAAGAGACAAATGTGAAGAGCATAATTTTTAAATGCGTAAATGTGTGGATGTACAATTCAATCAGTTTCCTGTGGTTTTCCATTGAGTGTGCCATATCAATGTATTTTGAGTAGCAAAGAATAAGTTTCTCTCGCTTCTAATATATAGTGCCATATTTTATTAGGTATTGTATTTGGCAAAGTTTACATTACTGTGGTTATGTGTTATACAGCCTCTTAAAGTTGTGTCAGAAAACTCAATTTCAATTATCTTTCATTTTCATAAGCTCCAGTTTTTTCAGATGTGTAACTGAACCGCAACACTTTGCTCCAGTGTAAAATTCTTACATTTTAACACCAAACACTTTCATTTATTTTAATTAAAATAAAACACTCCTTTAACTTTTTAATGGTTTTCTATTAACCATACCAAAAAAGAGCTGAAGTACAATTGTTTTATTTGAAGCTCCTGTAATTTTCCATAGGTCAGTATAAAAGGCAAAACAAGAAAAGTATTCAAATTAATATTTTTTTTAAAATTGACACATATTTAAAAATTTGCAATTATTTCCATATTTATCATGCATTATCTCTTGCTAATTGGACTGTTCTGCATTGAGATTGATCTTTTTAGCATAATAGCATATACTGCTATTCACGTTAATTTTTATTATTAATTTGACCCATACAAGACCCAGTCTTTCTAGGGCATTTCAGAAGTTCTCACAGCTGTCTAAAAGTGCATTGTGCAGTTTAAGACGAGTTAGTACATTCAAGAGTTAGACCCTGGAAGCATCTATTCCGACTGAGGCCCCGCACTTCAATCACTTAAGACTCCTGCAAGAGAGTGCTAACTGTATAATTTATACCTAATTATCAGTGGTAAAGCAGTCACACTGAGCTGTATCTAGGGTAGGGTTTGCCTTTGAAACTTGCCCTGAGTATTCCTGCTTACAGAGAAACCTGCTGCTTCCGGAGAGTGGCAGTATCTGGTTCCTAATTGCCAGAAATTGCTTAGCTCCTTGTGCTTGCTTGAATCTGGATGCAGTCAACATTAACGTCAGTGTTACAAGTATTATAAAATCTCCACTATAATTCCTCTTTAATTAGCATCCTATTATCTTAAAGTGCTTCAACAATTTTTTTTTCCCTAAAGCTCCTCTATTCTTTCAATAATACCCTTTTTGTAAAACTGCCTAAGTATTTCACCACTGGTTGGATCTGCTACAGTTTTTTACTTTGTCTTTTAATAGCTTATTCAAAAAGAGAGAATAGAACTATGGGCTCTTGGTAGAGTGCAGTAATATCACTGTTAGTGTTCTCAGGGTTTTTCTTTATCTGGAGTATAATGGTTGAACTAAGTCTTGTGGTGAAGAGCAAACCTACTGGGCTAATGACAATAAACTTGCAAACAGTGAGAGACTTATTCACTCAAGTTCAAAGTGTGAATAGCTCTGTGCAGCTCTAATTGGGACCCTGGTTCTGAATAGGTAATTAAATATCAGATTGGTTATCCAAGGGAAAGGATTAAGGCAATAATGTATGATTTGCATTTATAGGAAAATACATTCTGCATTTCAGTGAACTCCATTTGGAATACCTTTAAATGTGCCCGTATGAGACAGAAAAAGACACAGCTGAAATGTAGCACACCTTCTGCAGTGAGTCTCTCATGGCAATGAGGCAGCCACTGAATGAGCTACAGCTGACATTTTGTCTTTAAGAAAGATATTCCTTGCCTTAGGAAAAATGAACGTTATTGTGTATCAATAAAAATATAAACAGTGCCATCATTTCAACTGGTGGATTGTCTGTTTTGACACGTCTACCTCACTCCCCCACTCTCAGTTATTTCATGGATGGCTGAGTGTGAGATGCAATATGGGCTGTTGCTCAGATGAATGGTAACACCATAAGCAGATATCTTGGACTCACATATTTTATGAGGTTTTAAAAATTGTGAAATACCTTTAGCTAAATTCACCTATTTTTCAGAAGTTTCACTGCTTCCCAAGGCTAACCCTGCATTCATTTTTCTTTTTCTCTTCACATTAATATTTCAGCATTTTAAAGTGTTTAAAAATCCTTTTAGGTATTTCATTTGTATTACCATTTTCTGACAATTCTCATATTGACATAGCAATATAGTTCAGACAAGAACTGCAGAATGTAAGTCCAGGGATGTCTAGAAAAAAAACCCCAACAAAACCCTAAATAAAACTGGAGGGTCATTTTGGAAATTTTAGAAATATGCAGTAGCAAAAATTTCTTATTATTCTCCAAAACAGGATTTCATATGTTCTTTTGTTTAGATGACATAAAGCTATTTGTGCTCTATGCCAGAATAAAAGTTAATTGATTTTCCTGATTTGCTGAAAATTAGGAAGGAGAATGGAATTTTATAAGTGCCAAAAAGTGATTGGTAAGTACAGAGGAAAACCTGAAAGAGATCAATGCCTCAGGCTATGCATTCTCCCAGACATGCTGATGTGCCCTTACTTCTACTCTTCCCACTTGCCTATATGAAAAGCAAACGTGTCTACAGTGCCTTCCAGCCATTTTCATCCATTCACTGAAAACAATTCAATTACAGTAAATTTCATGGTTTTTTACTTTTTATATCAGCACATAGGCTAGATAAGACAGTGCATAATTATTGGCCATGTCAATATCTAGACTTCATTAATTTCAAGAACAGAAAGCGTTATGATAACCTAACCTGATTTTTTTTTATTGCACTGGTAATTTCATTTCCAATTTCATCCAGTAATTCATTGTAAAGGGTGACTGACAGAGTAAAAAGTTCCCTACTGAAATCATGACTGCCTACCTCCTAATCCCTTGCAACTTCTTTCTGCCACCAGTCTCAACAATTTATGAATGTTATGGTGACAACGGTAATACATACTGCATATAAACTATTTATCATGCCCTTATGCACAATTGCTTAGGAATCACTAGTTTTTCGGGACCTGCACTGTTAAAATTTGAAATATCATATATGTTGTCTATTTAGATTTATTTACTCAAAATGAGGAATTTGGTGCTGATATTTTCAGAAATAGAAGATTACTTAATGACAAAATGAAGACAGTGTATTTAAAGGCATTCCCATGAAAAAGAAAAATTTGTTGCTAATGCAGTATCCTGAAGTAAGTAATGTCCTGAAAGTCTCAGTGGTACTACAAGTTTATTGTGTGTCAGTGTGAATTAGAAGAAAGTCCAAAATATCAGAACAGAGAGAACAATATATTTTTGCAAGTTTTAATGAAAAAGAAAATAAATTTCATTTAGAAGTTGCCTTTAAAAATATTGAAGCATACCTGGAAGACTAAAGCACCAATGAAAAGTGTAACAAAAAATAGAAAAGATTGTATGAATGGAATGATTTATCTTGATGTTCACAAACACTATAATTTGTAATCTTTGCTACTGTATTTCTTCATTATTGGATAGTCTTTGGAGACTTTTTAGTGGACCCTGCCGTATGAGTTGCCTTTATGCATTTCATATCAAATTAGTAGTGAAACTATTATTTTGCTATATAAATATTTGATTACAATCATAGGATGGCTTTGGTTGGAAAAGACCTTTAAGATCATTGAGTCCAACCATTGATTCAGTCCTACTAAGTCTGCCACTAGACCATGTCCGTAAGCACTTGTCTTATAAACACCTCCAGGGAGGTGACTAAGCCACCTTCTTGGGCAGCCTAAGGCTTGACAACCCTCACAGTAAAGAAGTTCCTTCTAATATCAAACTTAAACCTCCCCTGGTGCAACTTGAGGACATTTCCCCTTGTCCTGTCACTAGCTACCAGGGAGAAGAGACTGACCTCCACTTCACAACAACCTTCTTTCAGGTAGTTGTAGAGAATTATAAGGTCTTCCTCCAGTATCCTGATATCCTTCTTATCCAGGCAGCTCTCCAGCCACTCCCCAGACCTGTAGCTTTGCATGCGGTTCTTGTGACCCAAGTGCAGTACCTGTCACTTGGTCTTGTTGAACCTCATGCAATTGGCCTCGGCCCATTGATCTAGCCTGTTCAGATCCCTCTGTAGAGCCTCAGGCAGATCAGCGCTCCTACCTAACTGAGTGTCATCTGCAAACTTATTGAGGGCACACTCGATTACCTTGTCCATGTCATTGATAAAATATTAAACAGAAGTAGCCTCAGTCCTGAGCCCTAGGGAACACCACTTGTGGCTGGCTGCCAGCTGGATTTAACTCAGTTCACCACAACTCTTTGGGCCCAACCATCCAGCCAGTGTTTTACCCAGTGAACTGTATACCTGTCCAAGCTGTGTGCAGCCAGCTTCTCCAGGAGGATGCTGTGGGAAACAGTGTCAAAGGCCTTACTAAAGTCCAGGTAGGCAACATCCACAGCCTTTCCTTCATCCACTAAGCAGATCACCTTGTCATAGAAGGAGATCAAGTTAGTCAAGCAGGACCTGCCTTTCGTAAAGTGACTGGGCCTCATCACCTGGTTGTCCCACATGTGCCGCATGATGGCACTCCAGATGATCTGTTCCATAGATCATCACCCATCTTGTGGGATCCAAGGGTGCTGATATATTTTCTTATCTATTTCCTTTCCTTTCATGTTTCCCTTTTCTCTTCTTTCCTTCTTCTTTTAGATGTTACTAATAAGAACCCACATTGCCCATGTGCTGCATTTTCCAAGCTCAAGTTGTTTACCTTTTCCAATTCAAGTACTTTATAAATAAAATGTTTAATTGATTGTTTGGTGTTGTTTCACCTTAATTTAGTCCAAGGGGATTTTTAGGACCTTGGTCAGACGCAACTTCCTGGTCGTCCTTCTGGCCCTTCTTGTAGATGGGCGTCAGGTTTGTGAGCTTCCAGTCAACTGGAAGCCCCCTGGTTATCCAAAACTGTTGATAAATGATGGAAAGTGGCTTGGCCAGCACTTGACCAGCTCCCTCTAGTCCCTTGGATGGATCCCATCTGGCCCCATAGACTTGTGTAGTGTCTATGTAGTGTTTAGTGAAGTAGTGCAGCAGGTCATTAACCATCTCCTCTTGGATTATGGGCGCTTCATTGTGCTTCCCATCCCTGTCTTCCCACTCAGGGAGCTGGGTACCCAGCGTTCTGATGGTTTTCCTACAAAGAAGGCATTAATTACCTCAGCCATTTCCTCATCCCTGGTCACTGTTTCCTCCTACATCCAATGAAGGATGGAGATTCTCCTTAGTCCTGAAATATTTCTCATTAAATATTCCTCGTAATAACACTGAGTACAATAAATAGATACAGCTTTCAAAGATTTCTGTACATCTTCTACTGTAACTTAAGATCAACTAACAAATGTCTTCTGTAATATATTCCTTTTATGAACACAAGTTCATGTAAGCATATAGATATTTTCCTGTATGATTAAAAAAGTAATGAAATATGTGGTTTTGTTTAAATTCTGTAGGAGAGAAGTTATATTTTATGTCTTATGCTTTTTTGTGAGCTGATCATATCAAACTTGAAGATCAAATGTTTTTATTTCTACAACTAATAGATTCTAATGAACCACAATTACTAATGATTTCATTATTTCATAGCATAAATTTATTAAAATGTTTACTTCATCAATCATATCCCATACAACTAATCAAATGTAATGGACCAACTTAATTCTGATTTAATTTCTTTGAACAGAAGGTATTACATGAAGAATGATCTTTTAAAATAGGCTGGAATGGGACCTCCTGGCTCTTGACCAAAGTTTCATATTGTTCATGTCTTAGTTCTTCATGAAGATCTATGAAGCTTCAGCTTGAACATCAACAGCTGAGAATGTCTAATAAAGAGATCCTCAATGTTCAACAACAACAAAAAAAGTCCTGACTTTCAGTGGATATTTTCACCCTTGACACTGGCAGCATCTAGGGCGTGCCTTTATAATTTATCATATTACATTTTTAATAATTTAATACTCAAGACTACTTAGGTTGTTCAAAACAATATTTTGATATATGGATAATGCCCCCTAATTTTTTGTAATCTGCAGATATTTTCTTTGTATCAAGACCATTAGATGTAAACTTTAAGAAATGTGAATAAAAGCTCATCACCAAGAACACAGAAGAGCACAAAGGCACAACAGCAGGTAGGAAAACCTCAATAATACAGCCCCCACCCCAAGCCCTTCCAGGGATGTCCCAGGGGAGCCTCAGCCCCGTAGACTGGGGTGGCACCCAGCAAGGTGAATCATCAGAAAAACTCTCTGGATCACCTTTTGGACTGAGACGGCTGACAACCTACAGAGGTAAGGGGCTCACTATGGGATGCAGGGAAAAAAACTTATTACAGATGTTTAGGGGAAGCAACAAAGGTGGGAAAGGGAGAGATCAATGTGGTTTGGGAATGGGCCCTGGGGGATGACTACTGGTAAGTTCATGACTCTGGACCAGCTAGTGGAGAGACAGACCTGTTTTCATTTCTGTGTCTCTGTGCATGAGACAACTGGGAAACCGGGGAACCTTGGAGCCAGCTGTGGGACCTTGATTGTCTAAGGCCAGGTGCTGGAGGGATTTGTAAGCGCATGCGTGAGAGAGGGCAGTCTGAGTACTAGCAGCTGGAAGGGGGCTGCATACTTTTGGAATCACATGTTCAGGTGCCTACTACTCAGGAAACTGAAGATCGAGGGTCTGTATTATATGTATACTTATGTATATACTTTCCACTACTGAGCTTCCATCTTGATCAGCCAGAGAAGGTAACAGGATGAGGCCGCTGGTGCTGCTTGTGTTTGTGGGAGTGCTGAGTGTATCTCTCTGTGGTGATGTGTGTGGCTGGCTGTGAATATACATGTGTGCACACATGTGAGTATGTGCTTAGTGGAAATACACACTCCGCCTTGCTATGTGCTGGACCTGAGGAGATAGAGCTATGGCAGCCTCATCTCTATCAGGCTATTTGATTCATCAGCTCATAACAAATATGATTAATTTCTGAGGGAAAAAATAGAACTTTCTCTTTTCTTTCTGCTTAATACCTTCCACATTTCTACAGTCTTGCAACTTTTGTACCAGCTATCTTCTTCAGCTAAATAGTAATCTCTGTGGTTCTTTGCAGAAGACCAGAGGGAATAGCTTTATGTATGTGGCACTCAAATCAAGTGTTAGGTTTATCAGGGGTAGATGTTTTACTAGGTCTACTAAATAAGACTATGACCTTCATTTCAACTATTCCACATTTAATTTAGAATAAATGAGTGTTCCTCTTTGCAGTAGCTCTGTCCTGAGCCCTGACCAGTTAATTTCAGTTGATGCCTTTGAAAGAAAGGTTAAATCTAAAGACTCAAAGTGAATGTAGACAATTTCTCTATGTTTATTTTTAATGTGGCTCCAGTGCACTAGTTACTCAAGAATCACTGAGCTTCTTCAGTTATTTCAGAAGTTTAGCAGATTACTAAATAATGATCATATAACTACGCTGTATTCTTACCAGGAAGGCAAACCTGAATGAAATATGGAATTCTTAAAAATTAAAAATACGTATGCGGAGGGGCTAGTTTAGTATTTTCCTATTAAATACTGGAAAAAAAAGACCAGAAAGCATCCCTGAATTGTATCTCATGTTTCTGCTTAAAACTAATCACACAAAGGACATATCCACACATTTCCCCTCTCCCTCACCTTACTTAAAATAAGTGCCACTAAATCAGACAAATGCAGGCACTGTGGCTCAGCAGGTGATAATTGAACCCTTACAGTTTAGAAGTGCTCTTATGTCCATTTGCTCTGGGCACAACTCCATTTCAGAATTCATTTTTTTCCAATTTAAAAAAAAACAAACACAACTTGCATTACAAGCTAGCCATGTAGTTTGAAATTACATGTGATGGATGCTAAATGGAATCTGATTAAATATGAAGAACATGAGTTCAGCTGAGAAGTAGTAATAGTAAAAAGACTAAAGCTGAAGTGGAAACTCAGGAGGCATAAACTAAAAGAACATGGTGTGTACCTGCAAGTCTGGCCACCAAAATGAGATTAAAATTGCCTAAGAAGGCAATTGCTAAGAATTGCTTTTGGACACGTGAGGTAATGCCCTGAGTACATCTGAGTAAAATAATAACAGAAAAAAAAATATGCATGCATATGCTCCTCTATACCTAGCACTTTTTCTTCTCTACCTGTTTCAGCACAGCCTGAATTTTACCTGCCTAGTCTTCCTGACAGTCTGTCTGCCCTCTCTGCTCCTTCATTAAAACGCTTTCATATTTTCTTCTTTGCACTCTTCAAGTATAATATTTTAAACTGTTTTTTCTAATACTGTGTCTGTAATTCCACTGAATAAAACAAAAAAATAATAACTAACAGTAGTTGCATTCTTACATACAGATATTGCTGACTCATGAAAAGGGTAAACAAATACAACCTTATTACTGGCTTGAACAAAGGTTTTAGTATCATCACAGTCATCATTAGCACATTCTGAACATTTTGCACCTAATCAGTTGTATTTATTTCTTTGATATTAAAAGTTTACCAGAAAAACAATCTAGGTCAAAGTAGAATGATACAGAACAGATAAAATCCTTACTAGAAATACAGTAACTTCCAGAGCTGTTTTGTCATCCTTTTGGACTGGATTTTTAATCCTTCATCTCTCAGAGAACAGAAGAAAGTAAAGCAAATTCCTATTTTATATTGTCTGCTGAGAAGAACTGAGACAACTGCTTTATTTGCTGTTTTCCAGTTGGGAAATATCAACCCCAATTTGATGAGTTTTTGTTAGAATATCTGAGCATGTGATTATGTATACAATGTTCTGGATCTAATGAGGCTCATTCAGTGCTTTAGAGAGCAATTATTCACTCCTTGATTGGCACATAACTGTCTTGAGTTGAAAATCTGAAGCATCATTAGATGATTTCCCAAAATTATGCACTTAAATTTAGCACTGGTATGGTTATTCCATGCCACATGAATATTTTCTGCATTTGCCTGTGAGTTTTTTGGATACACTTATCCAAATAATTTAGGCTACCTCTGGGCTGCTATGATATGAAACAGCCTTATACCTGGTAAGTACCAGCAGAACTATTCCTTTGCTACTTCTCCACCTTTACTGTGCTTCTTCACACAGACTAGCTTTCACTGTAATTGACACAGCTCTTTATTTTTTTCAAGAGAGCCTAGGATGCAGACTAATTCCTTCTGAAGAACTCCACAAAATCAAATATTAGTCTCACAGGAAAAACCCATCAAGCCGTCCCTGCTAGCCAGTAATGAATGCCAGAGCACAACTTTGTATCTCACAAATGACATGACAAAAGAATGACACTGGGCGGATCACTTCCACGACTACCTTTGTCATTCTAAAACTATCATTAGGAGAGACAGATAGATCACTTCTGCTTGTACTCTAATGTTGTACAGCTAGATTGCATTTCTTAACTTTAATCACTAAAGAAGTTTATGGAATGATCAAGCCAGCTAAAGAAGCCAAAAGTCTCCTTTACCAACATTCAAGGATGGCTTTTACCTGAAAGTTTACACCATGAGTTTCTAAACTGGAGTCCTCAAGCACACCATGGTGAGCCAGGTGAGACAAAAAGCAAAACATCAGATCACTTGGAAAAGAGAGTGAGAAAATCACTTTTGGTTTACTCTAATGAATCCATCTAAAGACATTGTTCGCCAGGATCCCAGAGTTAAACTGCAGAAGATATTGACTTAATTTGTGTGAAAAAACACACACTAATATAGTATCATTCTTACTGGTTCTAGTGTTGATCAGAGATCCTATCCAAAAAAGCTAAATACTGGTAGACAGTATCTATAATGTGAAGCCATGCCATGAAAAGATGATGTGGTCCTAATTTAGGAACAGGATGGACAAAGCATGCTAATAGACCAGGGGAAATCTGACAGTGTGTTGGTCTTAATCTATGTGTTATTAAAACATAAGTTTTACCAGTGACTGTGCAGTCTAAACTCCTGATAGTTTTACAGAATTCTTTATTTTGTTGCCTAGTGATCTTTCATATCTTCTGATCTTTTACCATCTTCTCCAGGGATTTGAAGAATTCCACTCAGATAATTGTAATCCTTCCCACCCCTTTCTTATGATACATTGCTCAGCATTAATTGACCTTGAATCATTTCATTGGTGAATAGAGCAGCAGCATCTGTCTTGATATCAAGGATACCTCATACATACTGTGGAATTCCCTTAAAAATATTTTCCAGCCTCAGTTTCACACTAAATATCTTTGCTGCTGGAAGATAAATCACACTTTTGTTCTTTGGATCAGTGTAATCGTCAGCTCGATGTCTCCTGATAAAAATAAAATTCTTCTTGGTGTTACTAAGGTTATGTACCCTGCTAGCTCTTTCTCTTTCTCACTGTAGACATTTCCATCATTCATTTTGTTTCCAATTCTCTCTAATGTACAGTCACTGATTTGATGCTCTATCTCACCATGTCCTTTTTTCTCACGGTCCTGAGTGCATCACCAGCACCCAATGGCCCTGACCATCCTCCCTGGGCAACACACTGCCCAATGCCCAGGCCACCATTTCACCCCAGCGTGGGGCCCTTAGTCCCTGCCCCAGAGATGCCATAGGAGTGCTGGTCTCCATCCCTGTCTCTGTCTGCCTTCTGGACAGACATCTGTTATGCACTGTGGGTAGCTTGTCTCCTGGATGGACCACTTTCAATATATATTGTTGCTTGTTTTCAGACCTGCCTTTGCCCTTCTACCTTTTAGCTCCTGACCTGGCCACCTTTATAAAATATCATTGACAGAGGTGAACAAAACCAGAGGAAAATTAAATGGTTTTCAGTAAGAGCTTAGGGGATGCCATCTTCACTGCCTTTTTTCACAAGTGCTTATAAAAGCATTTATGCTTCCACAATGATCTTTTCTTGAGAAAAGAAAGAATTAGATATGAACTCCCTTCTTTGCTGATCTTAGGTGGTCTTAAATCATTCAGGTTTATACCTGTGTTTTTTAGTCTGTTATTAGGGGACAGTAGTAATATGTTCAGTGGGAGTCACTAGGCTTGAGTGCCCACTCACCTGAGATATTTCTAGCCTCATTATCATATAGGCCCCATTTAGACTCCAGTAACTTAGGCAAATATGTTCATGATTTATTGCAGTTCTAACAAGACCAATCAAAGCTTACTCTTTCCTTCAAATGCTGAAGTCCTTTTTGTTTGACACATACTGTGATTTCTCAACTAGTTGGTTGTTATTAAGTTCTTTGTCATAAGGGGTGCCATTTATGGGCTGATATTCACACAATTTCTTAGCCATTTCTTTGCTCTCTAAAGAATTATAATTTTTTAAATTGTTGTTTTAACAGAATTCATTTTGTTGTCAATACAGAGTTTTTCCATCATGTAAGTATATATCTGTGTAATGAAGGAAAAAAACCCCAAACAAACACCAAAACTTGCCATTCAAGGAAAGGAAAGGAAAAAATTCTGCAGGTGAGGGCTAAAGAACTAGGTGAATCAATTACAGCATGACGAAGGCTTTTAGAGTTAAAGCAGACATGGAAAACAAGCTACGCCTTTTAGTTTTAGGCTACATAAACTTGATGGGGTATAGGAAGTTAAAAACTTCTTCAGTGATATAAGTTAAAAAGGATTAAGTGAAAGAACAGTTATCTTTGTATGGTGAGAATAGGATACACACTAAATATTTAAGAAATAGAAATATTTTTGTTTTGCCTTGAATCTAAATAAGGGTAGTAATTCTGCAAGGGAAAGGGATGGGATGTTATCACACCTAGTTGGAAACAAAACCAAGGTGGTTGTGCCCAGCTTGGGCACAAAAAAAATTGTGCTCTAGAGCTATAGAAGCCTGGTGCACTATACTGAAGATGAATAAGAACAATTATAAGTCAAATTGAAGGCTAAGTAACCACAGTGCCTGTAGTTCTGAAAGGAAATAGCAGATATATCAGTTTATCCGCAGGGCCTTAAGCATTTATTTGAAAAAAAAATAATTAGCATGAAAGGTAATAGAAGATCAGAGATGTTTCATCTGTGATTTACTAAAATTCAAATTAACATTTAATACTTTTATATGTATTTTAGATTTTTAAAAGTAACGTCTGTTTATAAAGATAAAAAAAGATTTGATAGCTCTAATACACACTGGTACAGTGATTCATACACTGGTCCTTGTGAAAATACTCCCAAACTAGGAAGACTGTCCTTAGTACCAGCTAAAGGTAGTTGAAGTGAGTACCTAGTCAGATTGGAATAAACCATCCAGAAGCTGTTTTTTAAGTAAGATGACATACCTCAGCTAAGCTGCTTTACATGTTGCTCGTTAGCTTGGACATAGTACCGGACTAAAATGGCTGCTAAAAACTGCTAAATAACTACTGGAGTAACAAATTAATTGATCATTCAGCATCTCTACTTTCCTGTAATTTGCTGAAAATAAAAATAGCACCATTTTTATCCCTTAGATTTCAAAGCAATTTATACTAGAAAGTGAGATTCTCTAAAGGAAACTGAAAAACTCAGGAATGGTAATATTAAGCTAGCTTAGTTTTGAAGTGAAGTTAGTTTAATCAGTTTGAGTTTCAGATTTAGATCCTTATACCTGTTTTTAATGACGTAAATAAAAATAAATTGGGCAGAAATTTTTGTATCAGAAATGAATCAATTTACTTCTATTCTGCATTGTTATTAAATGAAATGCAAAGACACAGTTCTAAAACAAGGCAGTACAATTTACAAGACCACAGAGGATTAAGTCCACTGATTTTTACTCTTTTCCAGTGTATCATGCCTAGGAGATCATTTGCTTTTAGAAATATTACAGAAAAGATTATCAAAACAAAGCCTTTCTTTAGAATCAGACATACTGCACTGCAGATGATTTGGGTAGTCACCAAAGCTATCAGATTCAGGTAAAAACAACTGTTTAAATACTGTTTCTCAGTGTAGTTTTATTATGTCTTAAATGTTTGGTTTTTTCCCTGGGGAGAGGTCTGCAGTGAGATCTAGGTATTCAGAATACCACTATTTATGGAGAACAGTTTGAGAGTATAAGTTTAAGAACTGATTTTTATTTTGTGCTAGTTAAGTATTTCAAGGTTTTAGATTACTTCTGCAACATTTGTTTCTAGGGGAATGTAATGGAAGAAAACATACTTTTTTCTTAAAGTAAGTGAAAATAGAAAAATAAGTTTACATTTCCTCCTTATTTCTCAACTTGGACACCAGCAAGACTGTGGATAAACTGACACAAACTAGAATGACTGCATTATGGGGTCCTGAAATAACCATCTTAATAAACTGATATGGAATTTAACTAAGGTAGGCATGTCTCAACTCCAATAAGAGAATATATAAATTTTTTTAATGTCAGGCACAACGTACAATTAGGGTACTGTACACTGCAAAAGACACTGGATTCAATGACCTGGAATGATCAGATAATTTCATGAGCTTTGAAATCTGAGGTTGTTGTCTATACCGTCTTCTTTATTAGTCTGAAATCTGGAAGCTAATTGGCATATCTCTGACCTCAGCAAGCCAAATAAAGCCTAATAAGAATCAGTACATATGATGTTGCACTTAGATTTAGGGACATAGAAAATCAGTAAACAGTCTTTCCTCCTACCAACAATCAAGTTATTGAGGATCTTCAACATGCATAATGGCAGAAAATGATGTCACTAGGATAAATATAGTATTTTGCTGTAACTACAGGAAACAATCATATAAAAGACAATAAGTAATGGTTTCCTATGGTAAATAGTACCTTTTAGCTATCCTCCATTGCCTCCATGCAGGGAAAATTACTGAATGCAGAAACTGTGCCTTGCTCTCCAGTGCAGTTTGCACAAGATTAAATATATTTGTGCCACTTGTCTCACAGCATAGAATTTTACCTACAATAGTTATGAACCCAATACCTCACAGTTCTCAGTGGACTTTTATGGGAAGTTGAAGTCAAAAGGATTGCCTTTCTGTCAGAAATTAAATGTGGATCACATAATATAACAGTATGTTTTCACTGTGAAGTTTTTCCAGGAAACATTTTTGTCTATAGAAAACTTCAAATATACAATCGTTCTTTACAGACAGAAATAAAAATGGTCATAATTTCCTCATGTGTTGCTGTTGTGCATTACTAGGAAGAAAGTCTTCTCAGTGTGAGCGTATCACTGAACTCTCAAAAAAACAGGAAAAATACCTCAGTCTATAGTCTGTCATTCCTCACAAAATTGAAGTTCAAAACCCTGGTTTAAAACTCATCTTCCCCTCACAACCTTTTTAGTCTTATTCTTCTCATCTTCACCCTGATTTTAAGGAAGTCGAGTCACTTAACTGAGGTAGTAAAGGAAAGAAGAGGTGAAGAATTTGGTGGTATTTTTTGCACCACTGTTTTCCACCAGATGGTGTCTAATAGCTGTAGCAGATGACTTACATATTCCAGAAATAAGTAAAGGTTTGCTAGCATCAGTTTTAGTCTTAATGTAGTTCAGTGTCAACTTTTGCTTTGCAAGTCCCATGCATATCTTCTGTACCAAAATGGAAAACACTCTGTCTATCAAATGTCTGGAACATTTCCTTGGCACACTCACCACCAAGGGTAGGTGGTCTTTCAATAAGAGCGGCTTTGCCAAATAGTTTTCTGTTCATAGCTCCACTGTCTCCTATTATCCTCTTCTTCCAGAATTCACACTTGCTGCTATGACATTTTTTCTCTTTAGCTGTAAAAGATTTTCTGATAGTTTTAACACTTGCTGTGTTTTCTATGGCATTTCTTTTTCTTTTCTTTTTTTTTTTCCCCTGTTTTTCTAACCTTCCCCTCTCTCTAACTTCTTTCTTCCTCTGATTATCTAAGAGATTGTCTCTATTCTCCAAGAATAATAATCAGTTATCTGAAATAGTCCTGGGTACTGAAACAGACACCAGACAAGTAGAAAGTATCTGCTGCAACTTCATTTCAGTTGTGTTGAGTTTACAGGTTGGAATAGCAACTAATGCATTAAATTAAAGAGTTTATGCTATGAAAAGATAAATCACTTGACTGCAAATGCTGTAAGTTAAAAAATAAGTAGATATCATACGAAGTGCTAGTCCGGTTACAGCATGAAATGCATAAAATTAATGGTGGTTATGGTTCATCTTATAGCCTTTTGATAATTAGATTAATTCATTCTCTTTGCACAGATTCCTGGAGTAATTTTCCTACATTTGTAATACCTCTGTTTTGTTAAACATAAAGAATATCTTCACAAAAACAACGAAAATGCTCTCCTGAGAAAAATTAAATGGTTCATTACCTCATGGAACACATCTCTCTGTTCTATAGACTATGTAGACTACATATTCTAGTTTAGTTACTCACCCTGAACTTGCCCCTTTCTCTAAGGTCATACATACTGCTTATAACAGCATTCTCTAGCTGTTATTATCTATCTATAGCATTGTTTTTATGGATTTCTTGAAACAAGATAGGAATTGCTATGTGAGACTGACTTGTGAAAATTCATGGCATCGGCACCCGAGCATAGAAGGAAGAAAAAAGGAAAGCCTCCTTCCTCAAAGGAAGAAAAAAGGAAAGCTCTTCAGCTTTCTTGAATCTTAGGTGCATTTGACAAAATTCTGGGGTTTGATTATCTGGAATTCACTGGCAGTCATTGCTTGCCTGGTCACTGGCAGTTCACAAATATACTACTGATGCTCTCATTACCAGAAATGATTTGGAAGTCAGGGACAATTTTCAAATTGTCATTGACACAAAGAAACCATCACTCTGTGTGAGTCATTGAATGGTTGAAATAAAATCTTTGATATTTTCATCACACATGCATCTCTAGCTAAATAAATGGAGAATTTTATCAACGTTTTCAATAAGTATATTTTTAACCAATTTTATGATCATACCACATCACATTTATTTTACTAGAAATATTTAATAAATAGTAATTTTCTTCCATTTCTTAGAGCTTCCGTACTTTTCATACTGCGTTTTAAAGAATATATAACTTTGCATTCATTAAACAAGGAAAATTGGTGCAATCATAGAAACTGTTAAAAAAGAGAGCTTATGTGAAGAATATAGCCTACAGATTACATAAATTTGGAATTTATTTGGTGAGACAAAGATTATAAAGTTCCACTAGCCAGGTTAGCCTGTTCTAAATGTCTTTTTTCTAATTTAAATTTTTCTTAACCAGCAAAATGAGATTTAACAATTTCTCAACCAAGTTGGAATAATATTCTCTTTTCTGTTTCAGGTTTTACATAAAAAGTGGATAAGTTTATGAGCCAAGAAAGGTTTTACATTCCAAAGGACAAAAGACAGAGTAGTATTATATCTATGAAGGGGTTTTTTTTAAATTACTTCTGCAGATACAGACACAAAGACATTGAGCTTGTAATTTAATATTCCTGTTATTTGGTTTAAATTAGAAAACTGTAGGTACCACTACCAAGATAGATAAGGTGGGAATTTTCAGCATCACTTAAAATATAGGAGAATATTAAGAAAATCTTTGACTTGTAACAGCATTTTGCCTCTTATCTTTTATTAAAACCTTTAAAATTTCCACTCAGGAAATTATATTTTCTACCTAATGTATTCTATTTCTCTAAAGATTAAGAAAAATTTCCTTAGCTCCCTCTTTATAATCCTAGAATCACAAAACAATGAATCACTGCTTTATTTTGGGCAGATGTCCCTCAGATTTTGGTAAGCATTCTGTGTTGTATATATTATATTTAGCATAGACTGTTGTACTCTACTTTTTTTCTACATAAAGTGTGATGCATATGCATTTGAAGTCAAATACACATATCCTTTGTTTCTATGAGTTAAGCTATCTTTAACAGGAACTTATAGTTCTGCTTTCTGCAGGCTAAAAGCAATGAATTACTGAAAGTGAAAATGCAAAGAGAGTTATATCTCACAAAACTGTATACAATTGCTTTAGGTTATGCCCCAGAAATTACAATGGTATATGTGGATGTTCCTGGGCCAGCTTTAAACTGTCCTCTGTACAGGCTAATTCACACTGAATAAGGGAAAACTTCTGGGCTGATATTATTAGAAACTTAATTTTCAGTCTTGAAGGATATCAGGGACTGTATAGTCTATGCATTATATCCTTGAACTACTCAACTTAATTAGAAATATGCCATTTATTTTAGATTAACTGGAATTCTCTATGCATATTAAACTTGGATATATTTACGTAATGCACTGGTAGTACTTTGTGACACTCTAGTGGAAGTAATCTAGTTACATTAGTTGAGGTATTGCAGTAACACAGCTATACTGCTTTTGGCATCTGTGCTTGCCTAGGTATCTCTACAAAGCATTGTGTTGGGTATTATAGCAGTCTACTGCAAAAGAGATATGACAGCTGTATGAAGAGTGCTTGTTCTCATTTTCATTCTGAATTTGTGCATTTATAGCATGGTGAACTTGGAGAGAAAGGAGAAAGCATATAGGTTGAAATGGTTTAGTAGACATTTGTATCACAATTTTGTAGAGTCCCAATGAAGCTTTGGATTTACAAATACAGATTAATAATGTCACATTTCCTTGAAATAAATTTTCAAAAGCAACTGTATGTGAGCACTTGGGCTATCTACAATGCCCTTGCATGACAAAGCTACTTCAGTCAAATCATGTTTAAATCCACTGCAATGATTTGGTTAAATGAATGAACCATCATTCATTTAATAAGATTTTTAAAAATCTGGAGTAAAACATATATTTCAAGAAACTCAAAGTGCAATGGTAAGAGAAATAGACAGAAAAATCCCCATGAAACTCTGGCAGGATAATACATTAATTTAAGTCTTCTACCCAGAAAATTGTCTGGATATGCCAACTTTCCAGGGTACTTAGATGTATTTTTTTGTCATTGACATAAAAGTGAGAGTAATTCAGATCTAAGTTATACAGTAACTTCAATCAACAAATTGTGGTCACACCAGTGTAAAAGTGAGGTTAATCTGAAGAGAAGCAAAACTACTATGGATCTAATTGTCATGTGCATCCTCATACACAATTAGTACCCTTCCAACTAACAGGCGAACAGACTTCTGGTGAAGTCAGGGTTATTTTTTTCTTAAGAGAACATACATGACAAGTTAACAACTAATATCAAAATTGCTCAAAGATTGCCTTACTGACCTGCAGCTCATCAGTGTGAAAGTCAGGGGATTATCAAACTCTATTTTTTCAGTCAAGTAGGTAACTTTCCTTCAAGACTTTCCATCAAGTAGGTAAATATAATTTTTACTTGTGCACTTATTTTTTTGACTATGGAAACATGAAAATAAGAGGACAGAAAAAGGACATCGAAGTGCTGGAGTGGGTCCAGAGGAGGGCCATGAAGATGATCAAAGGGCTGGAGCACCTCTTCTACGAAGATAGGCTGAAAGAGTTTGGGTTGTTCAGCCTGGGGAAGAGAAGGCTCTGGCAGGACCTTATAGCGACCTTCCAATACCTGAAAGTTGCCTATAAGAAACCTGTGGAAGACCTGTTCACTAGGCCATGTAGCGATAGGACAAGGTGTAATGGTTGTAAACTAGAAAAGGGTAGATTTCAGTTGGATATTAGGAAGAAGTTCTTCAACAGGAGGGTAGTAGATCGCTGGCACAGGTTGCCCAGAGTGGTGGTGGAGGCCCCATCCCTGGAGATATTCAAGGTCAGGCTTGATGGGGCTCTGAGCAACCTGATCTAGTAACAGTGTCCCTGGTTACTTCAGGGGGGTTGGACTAGATGATCTTTAAAGGTCCCTTCCAACTCAATACATTCTATGACTCTAAGAGTGAATGTTAAGTTATGAATTTGGATTTATTTTTTCATGTCGGCTGTCTATTATTTTGTTGTGATATAATAAAGCTTTTGCATTCACTTGTTCCAAACTTAACATGAATTTTAAAAGATATTTAGTTTGTCAGGTAGAGACATGTGAAAAATTCATCCACTGTAGTAGATACTGATTGGAAGAGAGCTAAGACGTACTTATTTATTTTAATAAAAATGGAGTTCACAGGGTCGTTAAGAAGAAATTTGATTTTCAAAATGAAAGTGAATGCTGATTTTTGAGAGTGTTGAAGGGCAGATTCTGTTCTACTGAACAAAACTGAGGCTGGCTAACCTAAAGTTATTCTACAGCATGTTATTAAATAAAGCTGTTGATTTCACATTTTGATCATGTAACTTATATATGCCATTTGACTAACATAACATCATGGAAGTGTTTATTGTGCTGTAAAAAGCTCTGGTCTTAAAATCACCATTTTTTTCTCACCTTTAAAATGTACTGCTATGTACATACTTGATTTAATAAACTGAAACTACTACTATTTGTTTTGAATGTAGTCTATATTTTTCACAAGTTCCTTGGAATGTAAGCACTTCAACAGGTCCAAAATGTTTGAATTTTGTTAGCTGAAAAAATGGTTTGCTATGAAAGACCTTAGAGCTGAGAGACAAAAAAAAAGATCCTATGCCTACACTGTTAGTTGCATTATTAAATATGCTACATCTTACGTGCTACTTAAATGATACTGCACAAAATCTTTTCCAATACTAAACACAATACTCAAAGGTGACAGAAACTTAGATATAGGAGATACATAAATTGCTATAGCATAGAAGTCACCAGTCTTCAACAAGTGTAAATTCTGTGAGAGAAATAAAATAATCAGAGACTACAATGAGGAACAGAATCTGCTGAAATGTGTGAGTCTGAAGGATGTTATGAAAATGGAAGTAATTTTTCAATGGTTCAACATCACCGTAGTGATGAGAGAAACTGCAAAAGTCCTCTTGTGATCCACACAGTAAAGATAATATTCTTGGTGTAGAAGGGGAAATTAAAGAAATTATCTTCTGTATCATAATGTTTTCAATGTGCTGACCAAAAAAAACTGTGCCTGGCTTGAAAAACTTCTGATAAATTCAGCCTATGCCCCCTGGAAATTGTTATGCTTTGCAGAAAGGAGTGCTTAATTTACTTTTCTGGTAAGTTTGACTGAATATGTTTTAAATTGACTGTTCCTTTTCTAGTGACCAGACATCAAAAGTAAAACTCTGAATGACTGATTTTTTTTTCAGTTTGCTGGCTGAATAAGAAAATAAAATGAGCAAACTGTGTTCAAACTGAACTACATATGTTGGTTTCCTTCAAGATGGAAAGACAGAACAGAGAATTGGGCTTACTGGCTGACTGGTATTTAGTATCTATTTATCTACTCTGGAAGCATTCAGGTTTATCCATGGAAAGGCTACAGACTATGCACCTAACAATGTTAGGTATTCCAGTAGACAACATTGCATCTGAAAATTAAAAGACTATCTCATTGATGCCTACTAATAATGCATCTAGACAGCTGAGTTTCAATATAATTTATTAAGGTTCTACTTCTACTTTACTCTATATGTGTATGCAAAAGCTATTTAATAAAGCTTATGTACTATTTTCATCTAATGGATGTCTTTCAGCAAGCTTAAAGGGAATTCAGAGCGAGCCTATAAAAAGCACATCCATTCATTCTATTCTTTCAATAATCCCTTGTGTTTATAGTATACATTCTGCCTTCCTTCTGAGAAGCATGTAACATTTAGAAATGTTAATGATTTTGTTATAAACTAACTCCAGTAACATATTGTATTCACACTCCCTTGCACATGAAGTGAAACTTCACTTCAGGCAACTGTAGTTGTAGTAGTAAGTAACATCACTCAGAAGCATGTGAAATACCCAAGCTAACATGGTATACCTGAAACAATTTGGCTACATTAGGGGAATATTCAGTTTAGGCGAACAGAGTAAATGCTGCCATACTTGGCATTGTTTAGAGCTTGTTTGGGAACTATGTTGCACATACCAACTGTATCTGACTTTACTGATGAATGCATATCATGATGCCAAGTGCTTTCCTTTAGTGTGGTTTGATTACATTTAATCCTAATAGATGTCTGAGAGATCTTTTTAAGGAACTGACCACCTTGACTTTGGTAGATTTTTATGAATTATAACTCATCTACTGGAGTCTTTGGCCTTTTGCAGCAAATCTTTAAGAGAAAGTAAGTAGCAATATATGACTTAGTTTAATACTATTTTTATAAATCTGATCTCCTTCTGCTAACTATTTTGACTTTTTTGGTACTGCCCCAACTTTGTATTTAGCTGTGTTTACATTCTTCAAAGAGTATGTTTTGATTATTATATTTCTGTGCTGAAAATTCAGAGACTAGCAATGCAAATTTATATCAGAATAGGTACTATGGAATTAATCAAGGCATTGTTACGTGTGGTGATGGTAAATCTCAATTCCTTATTTAACCTAGACAAAGATATGAGGCTATAAAAGAAACTAAGTAGTTCTTATTGCCAGTAATAGATTTCCCGTGTCAATAGAGTTGTAGATGGGAAGTCTGAGAGAGGAGGAAATATTTCTTAATTACAATTCCAGTTCAGATACACCCAAGTTTAAAATCAATCACCTATAGAACAGAAAATGAAAATTATAGAGAAAAGAAAGAGAAAAAAGAAAAGAAAAAATAACTGGTGAAGTACAGATCAATCTAATTCAGACAAAGAGAGAAGACGAACCTTATCAGCTGGGCAGTGCGTGAACAGTGAACAAGGGCAAATCGTACCTCATGAATTTGGTGACCTCTCATGGAAGAGGTACAGCTTTGGTGTATAAGGGAAGGGCAACTGACATCATCTACCTGGATTTGTGCAAAGCATTTGACACTGTCCCACATGACATTCTGTACACAGAAATGGAGAAACATGGATTTGAAGGATGGCTCACTCGCTTGATAAGGAATTGGCTGGATGGTCACACTCAGAGAGTTGTGGTCAATGGCTCAATGTCCAAATAGAGACCAGGGATGAGTGGTGTCCCCCAGGGATTGGTGCTGAGACTGGTACTGTTTAACATCTTTGTTGGTGACATGGTCAGTGGCATTAAGTGCACCCTCAGCAAGTTTGCAGATGACACCATGCTGGGTGGTGCGGTTGACACCCTGGAAGGAAGGGATGCCATCTAGAGGGACCTGGACAGGCTGGAGAGGTGGGCCCATGCCAACCTCATGAAGTTCAACGAGACCAAGTGCAAGGTCCTGCACCTGGGTAGGGGCAATCCCAAGCACAAATATAGACTGCACAAAGAATGGCTTGAGAGTACTCCCAAGGAGAAGGACTTGGGGTGTTGGTTGTTGAAAAACTCAGCATGAGCCATCAATGTGTGCTTGCAGCCCAGAAGGTCAACCACATCCTGGGCCGCATCAAAAGAAGAGTGGCCAGCAGGGCAAGGGAGGTGATTTTGCCCCTCTACTCTGCTGTCATGAGACCCCATCTGGAGTAAAGCATCCAGGTCTGGGGCCCCTAATATAAGAAGGACATGGAGCTGTTGGAGTGGGTTCAGATGAGGGCCACAAAGCTGATCAGACGGCTGAAGCACCACCCCTATCGACTGAGAGAGTTGGGGCTGTTCAGCCTGGAGAAGAGAAATCTGCAGGGGGATATTATTGCAGTCTTCCAGTACCTGAAAGGGTCCTACAGGAAAGCCGTGGAGGGACTTCTTACAAGGGCAAGTAGCGACAGAACAAGGAGTAATGGTTTTAAAATGGAAAAGGGTAGATTTAGACTAGATATTAGGAAGGAATTCTTTACTATGAGGGTGGTGAGACACTGGAATAGGTTGCCCAGGGAAGTTGTGGATGCCCCCTTCCTGGAAATGTTTAAGGCCAGGTTGGACAGAGCTTTGAGCAACCTGGTCTAGTGGGAGGTGTCCCTGCCCATGGCAGGGAGGTTGAAATGGATGATCTTTAAAGTACCTTCCAACCCAAACCATTCTATGATTCTATGACTCTATGATTCTATGATTCTATGACTATGATCAACAATCCTTTACTGAAAGACTTTTATCCTAAAAATGTGGGGACAAAAATACAAAACCTGAAAAATTTGAGAAATGTTCTCTATTTGAAATAAATTGGAATGTAAATAATAACAAATAAATATGAAATTAAAGAGACACCTTTAAGGAATGTAAGGACTCACGTAAATTATTGTCATATCTGTTCATAGGCATATAAAACAAGTTGTTCTGCCAAAATGGCAATAAAGAATCTTTCATTCCATAGCAAAATTTATGTTCATTTCTATTTGTTTCAAACTGAAAGATAGGGTGTGTACTGACACCTTAATGCACTTTCTGTCACCTCCTGTTTCTCTTAGTTGATCAAAGCTAACTTATAGTTCTGTCTGTTTCATAACTCCCAACAAAGTATGGAGTTATCAGTAAGGAATAAAAATAGAATTTTTCCATTAATGTCTTATAGAGGAGATGAGCTAGAATCTCATATACCACAGGTTTTATTTACTGAATTATAGCTATTTATTGTAATTTATCACAACTCTGCAGTAATTTGTAAAGCCTGTGTAACAAAGGTTCACTCCTTCAGAGAAAGTAATGTCCACAGTTCAGAAAAAAAATTAATATAGAGATACAGCATTAGCATCCTGAAATGGCAACATCTCTGAAGTCAGGCCATCAATGATATTGATTATACATCTTGATGTTGGAATACACTGTCTCTAATCTGGAGATAACATAAATCAAGAGCGTGTGGCATAGTGCGTGTACGTATATATGTACATATGCATATAAATATATTCAAACAACAGGGCCAAGAAGGCAATAAATTTCCAGAAGTAACTACATGAGAATCCTGTTGGACCATTTTTAACACATATCTCAAACTCTGCTTGGCTTTTTTTGGGAACAACCCTTTTATGCTTGTTAGCCTGTTTCAGTGCACATTTTCTTCCCACCAAAATGCTAAGAAAATACAAATATTTACCTTCCTTCTCCTCAGCAGAGTGAAATTCTTCTGAAGCAAGCAAATGAGCAATGGTGAACAAATTTTCTGTGAGCTCTCACAAGCCCATGTTTGACAACCTGCTTTGATGATGTCTTAAGTCACTTTGCCACCTCTGCCTGGGTGAGATCAGCCACCCTGTTGGTGTGGGGTATGCATGTGGTTGCCTCTAACAGCTTGGTGTGCAGCACCCAAGACCCACCGTGTGGGTGCATGTGTGTGAGTTTAAGGGGTGGTTTCTCCTGGACTTGTGCATTAATGGGTTGTAGGGATCAGCACAGGTACTCACAAAACCTGACTGCCCATGGTTCCAACTGGAGATGTGTGGAAACATGGAAACCTGTGCTCCTTGGAAGGGGGGGACATGAGTTGCATCCCACGTGTATCCTTGTGTGATTGAACTTTTTGAAATTAATTCTAGCAGGCTATTTAGAAATTTATCGGGTTTTATTAACATTTTATAAGCGTGTAGAGTTGTCATTTATATATGTTTCACAGCTCATATTGATCCTGACTGTATAACTCACTGATTGTGAGTTAATTAGTGTCATTTGTAAATCAATAAGTTGCTTCAATCTTGATTTAAAATATGTGAAGTGAGCAGCTGTTCCTTTATACTCTATTCCAGCCCTGACTTTTTGGACACTAAATATATAAGTGAACCAAAGACTCTCTGAAGTCTGTAAGAGTTATTACCAGCCTATTTTATGCAAGAAGGATTCAGATTTTGCAGTGAATAATGACAGTACTTTATCTTAAAATAAAAAGTACATACATGTCGTGGTTTAGGCCCAGTGCATAACTGAGCACCACGATGCCCCAAAAAAGGGCTAGTCAAAATAACGACTGGGAGGGCTTCTCACCACTTAAACAGGTCACATGCACAAGACAGACTCTTCATAAGGAATAAAAAAAACAAAACAAATTTAATTTGTTACCAACATCAGAGTAGAACAATGGGATATACAACCAGATCTTAAAATCAAAACACCTTTCCCTCACCTCTTCCTTCTTCCCGGGCTCAGCTTTTGTTCCTGGTTCCTTCACCTTCCCCCTCCCCCTTTGCCTTGAGGCACAGGGTGATGGAAGTGGGGGTTTGCGGTCGGTTTTCCGCCTAGTATATCCCTGAAGAAACTAAAGTCTGCTCTCCTGAAGTCCAGGGTGGTGATCTTGCTGCGTGACCTTTTTGTTGACCTAGGGATCTTGAACTCCACCATTTTGTGGTCACTGCAGCCAAGGCTGCCCTTGAGCTTCACATTGCTCACCAGCTCCTCCTTGTTGGTGAGGAGAAGGTTGAGCATGGCACCCCTTCTCATGGGTTCCTTTACCACTTGAAGGAAGAAGTTGTCATCTTCAGTCAACATCTATGCAGTTAGTTAAGAGTTTCTGAGATAGTTTAGTTTAGTTAAGAGTTTCTGATATAAAGTTATGATCCATGATTAATTTTCTTGACAAGAAGTGTTTCCTGAATCAGAGCTGTGTTTGGGGCTAGAAACCACCAGTTTGTAGGCCCCTGTTCAACAGCACAGTAAAAGGAGGTTAAAAATTAAGAAATTCTCTGGTCACCCAATCTAGATTACTAGGCACATTTTACCGTTTAAAATGTATTTCTCTCAATGGGATAGCTAAATTTTGACCTGTCAGTCTTCACTCTGGACAAAACTGTGCCACTCCAGCTGGGACAAAGCTAGCATAGTATGCTGAAGTTAATAAATACATCATATTGTATCATGGCTAATTTGATAAATAAGCCCATAGCTAGTCCAGAGCAAATGTGCGCCTCTGTGTAAACTGGTTTTGCCTAGGCTTGGTATGAGCAATGATGTGACCCCCGCTCAGCTGAAGCTCAGTTTCAGCAATAGATCCAGTACAGGGCAAAGGAAAGGAAAATGATGCTTGAAAGCCAGGCAATGGGAACTCAGCCTCCTGCTGTCCTACTAATTGTGCTGTTAGGTCGCTTCTCAGTTAGTAGTGAGGATCATAAAAAGTCCCAGTTAAGATTTACCTTCCTTCTTCTTGATCTTATGGAAGGTATTTCCATAGATATACACAAGCTGGAGAAGCGAGCCCATGTGAACCTTATGAGGTACAACAAGGCCCAGAGCAAAGTCCTGCACATGGGTCAGGGCAATCCTCATTGTCAATACAAGCTGAGGGATGATGTGATAGAGAGCAACCCTGTAGAAAAGGACTTGGGGGTACTGGTGGACAAAAAGCTGTATGTGAGTCACCAATGTATGCTTGCAGCCCAGGCCAGTCACATCCTGGGCTAAATCAAAAGAAATGTGGCAAGGAGATCAAGAGATGTTTGCAGCTCTGCAGCCCTCAGCACAAGAAAGAAGTGGAACTGTTGAAGTGCACCCAGAGGAGGGACACAAAGATGATCAGAGGGCAGGAGCATCTCTCCTATGAAGACAGACTGAGAGAGTTGGGATTGTTCAGCCTGGAAAAGAGAAGTCTCTGTGGAGACCTTATAGCTGCCTTCCAGTACCTGAAGGAGACCTACAAGAAAGCTGAGGAGAGACTGTTTAACAAGGGCATGTAGCAATAGGATGAGGGGCAATGGTTTTAAACGAAAGCAGGGTAGATTTAGATTAGACATTAGGAAGAAGTTCTTTACTCTAAGGGTGGTGAAACATCGGAAGAAGTTGCCCAGTGAGGTGATGGAGGCCCCATCCCTGGATTGGGCTCTGAGCAACATGATATAGTTAAAGATATCTCTGCTTACTGCAGGAGGGTTGGACTAGTTTACCTTTAAAGCTCCCTTCCAACCCAACACATTCTATGATTCTATGATTCTGTGATTCTATGATTTTATGAGTCTATGATTCTATGATTCTGTGATTCTATGACTTTATGATAGTCTATGATTCTATGATTCTATTTTCTCATGACTAGCAGCTCATAAATTTTATTTGAGGATGTTGCCTTTTTCAGTAGGCCATGTGGTTAATGTAGTACTCCTTGATATAGGAGAAGGAGTAGAGCTTGAATGACATAATAACTTTTTTTTGACACCCAGATGCCTATATTTTGCACTATGCTAATTCTACATAGCAAATTCCAATGGAAAAATTGAATGCTGTGAACATTTTTCTGACTGTATTCCACAGAAGCATTCAAGACTGTAAGAAGCTTTGGAAAGAAATGCAGTTAATGATTCACTTTTGTGTAAGCTACTTGTCTCATGAATAATTTGTTTTTGTATTTCTGTTACTGCCAGATTTTCTGTTAGTAATAGAATAAAAGATACCAATGAGGAGAAGCACTTTTAAGTTATCTTAATTACTGCAAATCAAATTTTGCCCTTTTGAAGATATAATATAAAAACTCAATATTTTAATGTGAACACAAGAAGGTCAATTAAATTAATTGATGATGGTCTATATTATTTTTTCTTTTATATTTGTTTATTTTAAGGCATTCTCCTTCTTACTGGAAGAAGGAGCAACTGTTTGCTGGAGAATAAAACTGCTACACAGTGCATATTATGAATGCTACTTAACCTAAGTTCTCACCCTTATTGTGTTCAGCGCACTTACTCTAAAGCCTTTTAAATTTTCTGGGAGATCAATGTAAGAACAGTGAGGATGAATATAAAGATTTATGTATTGCTCCATTATTATTATGAACAGCAATCTGCCAGTATGAAAAGGGCCATAATTAGGTAAAACTCCATTCGCCTGTATATTTTTTATTATTACTAAAGTATCATAAGGGGTAGTCAAGTCCATTTGTATATTAGTAGAATTATTTTTAATGGTTCAGTCAGTGATAGCTCTAATGCAGAAGGGTAACCATGACAACCAGGTCATGCTTGCTTTTAGTTAAAACAAAAGCTGATTTAGTTTTGTATCTGAGATGAAAAGAACAAAAAATGTGCATTCTCTCTTTCTGGTAAACCTTCAAATGGAAGCTCCCAGTGAAACGTTTTTTAATTTCAGACTTTAAAAATACATCTGAACTTTATAACAGTAGGAGCTGCATAACTTAGAAAAAATCATACTGCATCTTAAAGTGTATCCTTTCTTCTGTTTTAAGTAATTTTGTATGAGGATTAATGGAAATTCACATTTATTTTTCAATGTTTCAAGTGTTAAAACACATTACAAAACAAGCCGTTGACTAGCAGAGAAGAGCATTATCTTTTGTTATGTACTGTTACATGAAGAGGAAAGATATTTATTGGAATCAGACTGATAACAGTGCATCAAAATCCAATTAAGGTTTGAACTTAAAGGAAATTCACATGTTCTTCATTGAAACAAGTAACAAAAGATAAAATATAAGTAAAAAGAATTTGGTGGGAAACTACAAAATCTCTGAAAAGTGTGATATTAACAGGGTATGAGAAATACACAATTTCTCACACTGAACATGAGAAAGGAAGGGGAAAGTACATTTTTAAAGAAACTGGCAATTCATCAGCAGGGGAGTCTTAAATTTGTTGCCTTACTACTAAGGAATACTAGGCTCAAATTAGGAGAAGAGTACATTTAATCAATATTTTTTTACAAAGCTGCATGAGCTGAATGAAACAAAGAGAAGGACATGCATTTTCTTCATTTGGTAGCAGCCCTTCACAAAGAACTTCTAAGGGTTTTTTTCATAAAATAAACATATAAAACTGAAATTTCAATTTCCAGATATTTCTATCATCTTATTACAGACATAACACTAGAAGAAAACATTGTACTAGAAAAAACAGCAGGCTTAGAGACAACAAGAAGGTCCACTGAAGTGAATGATAATATAACCAGTTAAGTGTATGAAGGCACAATTTTTCTCAAATTCCTTAATAGAAATGAAGAAAGCCACTACTGCTTTGTATTTTTCCTCCAAAGAAACCAAGACATTTTGTGACATAATCCCAGAATCATTAATCTGAAACCAACAGTACAGTCTTTTTGCACCATCAGTGAAAGCAGATTTTCTTGAATTTTGAATCTTCCATAGTTCTTTCATTGCAAATTTGCCAGTTCATAGCTAAACTATAACAAAGATGAAAAAGTATGCAACTATACTACTGCATTAAAATGTTCTGAGTCACTTTAAAAACATATTTTATTGACCCTAGTAAATTCAGTTGAGTTACAAGAAGCAGGTTTTTTGATCAAATGATTTGAGTGGTGTCTGTGAGCCAAATGATTCTGAAGGGCATCCTTAGGCTTCCTGCACCTTATTCATCTCCAAGATCTTAGAGCAAACACTGGTGAATTTAAGAGACTAAAACCGTGGGATAATTAGGGAGAGTGGCTGAAGATTACAACCTGAGATTCAATCTTTTGTAAAAATCACCTGATGAAAACAATACTGCCTCTCAGAAAAAAGGTGTCTCCCCACCTCCCTTTTCCTTCTGTTATTTAATAGTTAAAAATTTAATATTAGTTACAAGCTATTTCAGAAACAGCTCTACAGCTAAACACTTATATAGAATAAACTGGAACACTATTGGTCCCCACTGGGAAAGTCTCCAAGTATTTGTTCAAAATCTGCATAAGATGGAGAGGAGACATTAATCTGTGAGATCAGAATGCTTCAAAGGCTTTTTTTGTCTTTAAAAACTTGACTTCTACTGCTGCTCCCAATACACCTTATGTATTGAGTTTTTTGTGAGGGGTTTTTTGGTTGTGTCTTTGGTAACGGGGGAAGGGCTATGGAGATGGCCCTTTAAGAAGCTACCTGAAAAGCTCCCACTTTGCTTTTGTCAGACCCACCTCTGACCAGGGCCAAGTCAATCAGCGCCCCTGCGAATTCATGTATTTAAGGGGGGCGCAGGGCATGCCTCTCTCTCTCTGACACCGGCCCTGACCAACGCAGCCACAGGTGTGGGTGGCGCAGCCCCGGCCTTGCCTGGTTGAGCTTGGCCGGTCCTGACCGCAACTTAAGCTTAAGCCCCACTGCAGCTTATCCCGAAGAAAACACGCGAGAGAGAGAGCCAGGATATCCATAACCATCAGAGGAGACCTGCAGCGGAGAAAGGAGTGGGGCCCAAGGAGAACAGCTTTGAAGAACACCAAGGTCGGTTTGAAGGAAAGAAAAAGAGAGAGAGGAGGAGGAGGACGTAGAACCCAAGTTTCCCATTTGCAACCCATGGCGAGAGCCGGGTCAACTGGTCATGTGTGAGGGAACTGTGACCATGGGCAGACCCAGATCGGAGTTTTGTGGACTTGGGCTGAAGCAGTTTTGTGTGTGAGGGAAACTGCAAATGTGGGAAGACCCATATTGGACTTCTGAGGACTTTTTTCCCTATCGAAGGGGGGCCATGTGGAAGCAGAGAGAGACACACTGGGCTGAGGTTTTTTTCCCTACTCCTAAGAAAGCATGTGATGTGGCGGGAAAACTGACTGCAAACCCCCACCCTCATCCCCCTGTGCCTCAAGGCAAAGGGGGAAGGGGAAGGTGAAGGAACCAGGAACAAAAGCTGAGCCTGGGAAGAAGGAAGAGGTGAGGGAAAAGTGTTTTGATTTTAAGATCTGGTTGTATATCCCATTGTTCTACTCTGATGTTAGTAACAAATTAAATTTGTTTTTTTTTTTTTATTCCTTATGAAAAGTCTGTCTTGTGCGTGTGACCTGTTTAAATGGTGAGAAGCCCTCCCAGTCCTTATTTTGACTAGCCTTTTTTTGGGGCATCATGGTGCTCAGTTATGTACTGGACCTAAACCACGGCACCTTTATACAGAGAAACAAAGTTATCACAGATTTAGGTATGTAAACTGCTCTAGTTACTTGCAGTTTTTATTTCTCAGATTCCCAGTAAAGATGAAAGGTGATGCTTGGTGAATGTGTATGTTTTACACAGCACATGCCTACAATGCAGTGTGTAGCCTGTAAAGATACATCTTGACTGATGTATTTCCTGGTAACAGTGCAGTTGTGGCTCCACAGAGTTCAGTATGTATTGATTTACAGGTACTTGGCTGAAGTAGCTTGTCCAGGCTAGCTTGAGCATGTCTGTGAAGTTTGCAATTATATTTTTGTATTAAAGATGTGTAAACAAGAGGGCACAAGTGCTGAAGTAAGAGCAGGATTTAATTTCTTGACTTAACTTTGGAGAGCTCAGAAGGCAGATGCAGTGACAAGGTACTTTCTCTAGGATCTGTTCAGGTATCTGAGGGAAGACAACATAGTATGTTGGATATGAAGAGTTTCAGACTGCAGACTTCACTTTTTTTTTATTTCTAGCAGGTAGGTACATTTTTTCTCTGTGAAACAGAGGCCAGTTATAGTTCCACATGTACTAGGTATAGGATAATTAAGGTATAATGTATATTCATGGTTATCATGTATATTCACGAAAATAAGCCTTATGAGGAGCGGCTTAGGGAGTTGGGATTGTTTAGTTTGGAGAAGTGGAGACTGAAGGGAGACCTTATCGCTCTCTACAACTACCTGAAAAGAGGTTGTAGAGAGGTGGGTGTTGGTTTCTTCTTCCATGTAACTAGTGACAGGACAAGAGGAAATGGCTTCAAGTTGTGCCAGGGGAGGTTTAGATTGGATATTTGCAGGAATTTCTTTACTGAAAGAGTGGTCAAGGACTGGAATGGGATGCTCAAGAAGGTGGTTGAGTCACCATCACTGATTCAAGCAGTGTGTGGATGTGGCACTTCAGGACATGGTTTAGTGACCATGGTGGTGTTAGATTGACAGTTGGACCTGATGATCTTAGAGGTCTCTTCCAACCTTAATGATTCTGTGATTCACAGAATCATAGAATCATAGAATGGTTTGGGTTGGAAGGGACCTTAAAGGTCATCTAGTCCAACACCCCCTGCCATGGGCAGGGACACCTCCCTCTAAATCAGGTTGCTCAGAGCCCCATCCAACCTGACCTTGAAGACTTCCTCTGTTCTAAGCTATTATTCATTATAATAAAATTTACAACTAACATATACATATTGTGCAATACAGATATACATAAATAATATAAAAATTTTACAACTCTCTTGCTGTCATAGAAAGTCCATTACAAAGATAAATATGTTTTATAGATACATATGAAAAAGTAGTAAAACTATAACATATCTAACCACACAATATACTGGATATTAATAACTCAGCACAAAGTAGTGAATATTTGCTGAATATATTTTGATGACCTATATATTCAGCTCATTTAGTTTGCAAATAAATGATTCATCCCATGTATTGCACCTTTGGAAGGCTGTCTTACTTGTGTATGCCAGGATAAATTAGGAAGTCTAATGAATTTAAAAGTATTTTTGAGTAGAGAAAACTTATGGTATGCTGTTTCAGGCAATTTATGTTTGGCATAGAAGATACACTAGGAATAAAGAACCTAAATCTTGTAGAAAACAGTAAGGTTTCTATAACACGGATAGCCATGCTAAGATACGAAAATTAAATACATATAAAATACATATACTGCTAGAATCATTTCACTATGTGAAGAGGTCTTAATAATATCCAGTTTATAGCTGTGCACTTGCAATGTATGGTGAGAAATCCTAATGTAAAGAGAAATGTAGCAAAGTGAATAGAACAACAGAAATGTTATATTTTAAATATGAAATGTTATATTAATAGTGGTGATAGTGTTATAATTAAACACATAGTTCTGCCTCCTAATGTAGCTTTTGATAAAGAATTAGGTCATCATATTTATTTGAAGTCTGGATTTATGCATTGCATCTTTACTTCATTGTTGGATGACTCAACAATCTGTTACGTAATAAGCCTTTGAAATCTCTGAAAGATAGAGATGGAAACTTACTAGATACTTGCCATTCTAATGGTGTTAGAAATCAAAGGATACATAAAAGAAAATTTCATAGCACAGTAATTAATAATAGTTAGCATTAGTGACAGCCAAACCTCATAAGTATTGTTCTTTGAGCTTTGATAATGACTGGGTGTCTAATGAGAACATGGCTTGCTTTACATGACATTTTCAGCCTTTCTGGATTTTGAAGAGGACAGTCATACTTCATGTTATTTAAACAATTCTCTTACTAGCTCTTTCACAACTCTGTTCAGGGCTCTTATTCTAATCATTCTACTTCTCACTAGAATACAGAAGTGCAAAGACAGATAAAATTGTTATGCCTGTAACAGGTAATAGATTTTTCTTTACTCAACGACATCCTGCTATGAGAATGCCGCAGAATCATCTTATGCGTCTTCTGTACACTGCTCTTTAACTGTACATCAAGAAAGTATATATTTTTCCACAAAAATTTCACAAAATATTTCAGCTTTTAGCAGACACTCTGCTTACCTCTGTGAAACAATCTACACCAACACCCCCCCCCCTTCCCAGTATTACTGTATTAAGAGCAATACACAGATATAGCCAGAGGCAGCTGGCTGTGCCAAGGCTTCCTAACATCATACTGTCTTTGCAGTCCTGACAACAGCCAGTGGCAGGTGTGGGCAGAGAAATTTCACAGCTTTTTTATTTTGTATGTAGCTACAGCTGTTCCCTCCCAGTCTACCCCTGCAATTCCCCAGCTCCAGAGTCTTCTTCCTCTGCCAATGTTCCGCTGCTCTTGCTTCTTCCTTTTCTTGAAATCAAAGATCTAAATGAGACAGCATGTTTCTTCATGTTGTGACAACACACCCTTGGTGTTACCCAGTTCCAGGAAGCATAAAGTTACCGAAATTATTTGGGTTTTTATTTCTTATTCAGACTTCAAGGCAAGTTATGTTCTTTTCACCACTTATGAGTTATTGTTAAGTTCCAGAAACAAGGTAAGACCAGAAGTTCCTTGAGCATTTAGTCCTGTATTTGTATGTTGCCAACTTTCTCTCCTGAGGTTCTTATCAGCATTTTTTTTCCCTTGAATCAAGAATATTATACTATCTTTTTCTGAGCAGGCAGGAGATTGATATACACATTTCCTCACCAGGAGTAAAATCTGTATATCATGAAGGAATTGATCTGTCGTTTTTGTCTTTTTTCTCATGGCTCGCTTTTGTTTAACTAATCCTTTCCAATATTTGCTTCTTTAATTCTGATTAATAACCAATCAAATAAACAATTGATAAACAATCAAATTGTTCATAGTATTATATATTCTAAATCCAAATTTACATATGCTTTGATCCTGTACTTCTACTGTCTTTGTTGTGGTTATCAGCCTGAAAGGGAAGGACAGGTGGTGTCTGTAGGATCCTGGAGGGTCAGAGATCAGTACTGTTCCCTCCCCTTTCCGGCCACACTCTATAAAAAACCAAGGTTTTCGCGGGCTTTTCCTGGTTTCCTGGGCTGCTTCCTGTCGCTTCTCGGGATGGCTGGGCCTAGCTCCACGTGCTCGGCAGCATCCACCACCATCCGCTCCCGGCACCACTGCGGTCCCTGGTGACGAGTCACAGCAGTCACAGCGGCAACGAGGCACTGCTTGGACATTTCCACTCGGGACTACTGGGATCGGGTTTTGTATATAAATATCCTTTGTCCCTTAATAATTCCCTTTTCCTTTCCCCTGTTGTTTTCATTAAACTTGTTACAGTCTTAATTTCCAACCTTGTGCGGAACATTTTTTTTATTATTCTCTCTCTATTCCCTTTTTCTTAATCCTCCCCTTGGGAGGGGTAGGGGCGGTAGAGAGAAAATCCTGCTCTCTCTCTCTCTGACCCTTAAACAGAGACACTTTTATTCATCTTAGAATGCAAGTGCTAAAAGGTAGTGTTTCTATCTACTTTTACATGCCTGCAGTATAAATAATGCATCAAATAATTAATCCTGGTGCCTTTGGGGAAAACCAGTGTCTGAGAAACACACTGACAGGAAGGCATTTCACAGGATATAAGAATATGCTGGACTTGATTCAAGTCAAGGAGGAAATTTAGCACTGTATATAACTCCAGAGGTGAAACTGAAAACAGTTCAACTTCCTTACATCGGAGAACAGTTTGGTTAAAGGTTAAAGCACAGAATGAATGGAAATACAATAAATAATATGGAAATTGCAACTACAGGTGAGATTCACTGCATCTATAGAAAGTCTTAATCTTTTGGCTCCATGTGTGAAGTTGGATAGGTCAAATACATCTCCTGTTGGGAAAGTTGCTGTAAAGCCCTAACTAAGAGGCAATCTATCTCTGTAAACTGAAGTGCTCTGTAAAATGAAGGCCCCATGTGGAAGCAGATAGATGCCAGCAACTATCATACAGGAACAGGTAACTAAGTCTGTGTCTTGCAGTAACATGACATGTTATGAACCCCAAACAGATTCTTCTGTCCATCTCTCTACTGCTGATCATTCTGCCTTTCCATACTTGAGCCTGTTTCTCAATGCTTTTGATATAATTACCTTGTGCTGTTTATTGACAGAGCTAAAGCCACAGGTAAATTCCATCTTAAGACTATTCCTTGTTTACCCCTCTCTAATGTCCTTGTTCTTTTAACGCTCATGAATTGTCTAAATCGTAATGCAACATTATTTTTCCATAGAATGGAATTTTTATACTATAACAGTGTTATAATGAGGTAACTAATTATTCAGGACATACTATGTCAATTATTTTAATGGGAAAGGAAACAAGAAAAGAAAAGTTTTCCTTTTTCACTTTAAAAGTGAACATGGGTTTAGGGTTGTTTTTTTCTCTCTCCCTCCTCAGGAAGGAGGAATGTTATTTAAACAAATACATGCTTCTTAAGCCTTATTTTTGTCTATTTTTCATTAGTTTGTATCTGAAGCAAGGTAATTTGGTTTGTTACCCTGTCATAGATTTAGTGTATCAACCTTTGTCCTTTGAATTTGTATTCAGAAGGATAGCTTCCTTTTTTTCTTCAGCTGAATCTTTCTTTGAACAACAATCAATAAATCAGAAAATGATTAACAAAAGCCCAAGATCTTAGAATGTGCAAAACACCTATTCTAATTATTTTAGAAATAAGTTTGGACTTCATATTAAGAATTTAAATTCCTACTCTCCCTGCATTTTTTAAATTGTAATTGTAATTGTATATCCTACATAAATTAGGATAAGCATCTTGGTTCATACTCATTTTGGCAGAGCTGCTTAGCATGTGGTATCTGCCCAGATTTTGCTTCGTCGGTGGTTTTAATATCTGCAGTTTGTCAGAACTGTTTAATTTACAGTTATGAAGGGAACAGCCTAGATTTAATTCATGCTGCATTTTTTTTTTCATTTGCCAAAGGAGCTGGAAGGCAGAGTTATTACTAGTTGCGAAGACTGCTTTCAGATCCTATTTCAACAAATAATTTCAGAGTCAGACATCACATAGCTATCTAAAAAAGAAATTACTTGAAAGAAAAATAAAACAACAACCAGCATTCACTCTAGTATTCCTTGGTGTAACATTCATATACAGTTTGAATTCATTATCTTAATTTCTCTTGAATTTGGTCCTAACAGACAACTAAAATTGCCTCCATCAGAAAGCAGAAACTAGTTCAGATGTCAGCTCTCTCCTATCTCCACTGTCTGAGCTAACTGTTGCAATATACATTTTCAAATGTTACCGTTAAATGCTATTTAATTACCTTGCTGCTTCATAAGGAAAGTGCCACTGCAGACAGCAGTGTGATGTAGCAGTGCCCACAGTAGCTGAGAACATCAGGACCTGCAGCCTCTTTGTGACTAATTTGTCTTGCTTGTCTCTCTGACAGCTCACTGTGGTCTGTCTTTGCATACCCTGTCTTAAAGGGAAAAAAAAAAAAGAAACCTCATAGAAGAGACTCTTCTACTAGTAAGCTTATTCAACAGAATTGGTCATGACACCATTGAAATACTAAAGCCTAAGATAAAGGAAGAATTTATAACGATTAGCCTTTCTCTCTTGGTAGACCTGTAAGGCAGAAAAATCTGACTTACCTAAATGCAGAGAACGATCCAAGTTTCCAGCATATAAAGATCCTACAAATACTACTTAGTAGAAAATTCAACTATTTCTCATCCTCTATATTTTAAGCTATTCATTACATTTGCCCTGTATTTCTGTTTCCTCCTTATTTCATGAACTAGACTTAAAATAGAAATTCAAATTACTACTTCATGTTTCAAAGTATGCTAGGAAAAGGTCTACTCTGTGAAACAACCTAAATTTCCCATGTTCTGTGCTTTCCTCAGCAGATGTCGGTAGCATACACTTCCTTTTCCAATGACATTAGTTGAGTATTTTACTTTTTTTATTCTTTTTTTTTTTAACATGTTACCTTTCCTTTTGGCTAAGAGTGTAGAATTTTATTAATATTTTTTTTCCAGGCTCCTTCTTTTAAGAGACTATAACTGACATAGTTCTGCTAATGAGAAAGAGTGGCTGTACATAACTCACTGACATGTATCTCATCTGCCTAGTTCCTGAGAGTCAAAACAGGTTTCTCTTACTGCAAATCACATAACTTTGAAGGATCATTTCTAATAGTGCTGTTTGAAGAAAAATTGAGGTCTTTGTCAATATAAAACTGTTATTTAACTGAATTTGATTTTGTTTTAGGACTGGTTGAACTTGTTGATCTCTAGGGAAAGTTTCTATAAATTAAGACGTGAAAGGTAGATAGAAATGTCTATTTAACTGAAAGTTATGCTTTGTTTAGACACTAACATGAAATGTCCTTTTTCTTTTTTTTCTTGCTTCATTGATCTGGTCTGAGAAATATTACTCTCAACTGAGCAAAGTAGGGTCTGAGAACTCCATTATGTCAAGTGAACTCCATAATCACGCAAATACTTTTGGGAATTCAAGGGAATTTCAAACAATTTATTTGATAAACATGTTGAAGTTATATTCAGCCAAGCATTGAGTGTTTTCTTTCTATGTTCTTGGGGCTCTAGATACTGCATATAGTTTTAGCTCTGGAGCACAGTTTTGTATTACTGGTAAGATACAGGTTTGTTGCTATCTGCTTTCCAGAACTAGAGAATACTCCGATATCCATACGCAAGGATTTTTGTCCCTTTATATGATTTCTCATGCAGGGACAAATCCTAAGCCAAGAAATACCTGGAGCGCTCATTATAGTAAATGGAGTCAGATATCGCATCTATTTAGACAAATCTTAAATCTCGTTCTAAAGGTGAGATTGTTCTTCTCTGATACCTTTCATCTGCAGGATACTCTGTCACTGATTGTTTTATAATCCCTTTATATCTTGATATTTAGAGAAGCATCTAGAAGCATGATTTTGAATTTGTTTTATTCTATTCACGTGGAAAATTGTAATGCTGTATTATCTGAGGATATACAATACTTTGCTTTTTAGACATGATATTAAAAATAAATAAATAAAAAAGAAAATGCTGGAGAAATGGAACTGGAAGTTTTACATAAATTATGCAGTATGAAGACCGGAGCATATCCCATATGAGGATAGGGTGAGATAGCTGGGTCTGTTTAGCCTGGAGAATAGGAGACTGAGAGGGAATCTCATTAATGCTTGTAAATATCTAAAGGGGGAGTGTCAGGAGGATGGAACCAGACTCTTCTTGGTTGTGTCTAATGACAGGACAAGGAGCAATGGTCACAAACAAGTACACAGGAGGTTCAATTTAAACATAAGGAAAAACTTCTTTACTGTGAGGGTAACAGAGCACTGGCACAGGCTGCCCAGAGAGGTTGTGGAGTCTCCTTCCCTTGAGACATTCAAAACCCACCTGGATGTGTTCCTATGTGATCTTCTGTAGGTGATACTGCTCTAGCAGGGGGGTGGGACCAGATGACCTCCAGAGATCCCTTCCAACTTCTACCATTCTGTGATTCTGTGATCCTGCTTTGGGTTGCCTTTTCCTTACGTCTTGATGCTTTAAGAAGAAACTCTTGTCCTGAGTTAACTGACTTCTTTTAAAATCTTTTATTTTAAGGTGTAAATTTACACCTCTCTTTTACTCTCTTTTTTTCTTTTTTAACTCTTTTTCTCAAAGTGATTTTGTGAAAGAGAGAATTATTTCTAGCTTTTCCTGGAAGTCATGTTTCAAGATTTTTCTGAAAGCTTTCCTCCTCTAGCTAGAACAGAATGGAAAGCTCTCTAAAAAACAAACCCAGATTTGTCATCTGCACTAAAGAGATCAAATGTCAAAGTTTCAAGATTGATAGCTGACTGTCATCACAATGTGCTTCAGTAATTTCAGTGGACGAACCTGTTTACATCCATAGCTTCATGTCTTGCAGAAAA
>NW_010160124.1:0-2253 GCF_000695765.1 Mesitornis unicolor | reverse complement strand
TCTTTCCTTCTCATCAGTTAAAACATAATGGCATATGCTGATGCCTGGAGTAAAGAGATTCTTGCATGAAATGCATTTTAGTTAGTGCATCTCCCTGAAATGTGAGATAGAAATATTTTCACTCATATTTACCATTTTGCAAACAACCTGAATTTCATATCTGTCCAAACCTACTTGGAGAAAATTTTTATAATGCCATATACCACCTAGGTGCAATTAATCTCTTATATTGAATCCCTGTGCTATGAATAAAGCTAGCAGTAATCAATTATCTGTAATTAAGTCACCAGATATTACATATCTTTTATACGAGATATCATTATTTAGTTAAGGATGTTATGATCCTTCTTGACTGATAGGTGAAGAGTTAAAATATGACAGTATGGTGTTTCACTTGCTGAATTTTAATAGCTGTTGAAACATGTCCAACATTTAAATCCTAATGAAGAAAGTACCCTTCTTTGGTGCAGCTTATCAGAATAAATTTAGTCTAGGCATATGCTTAATCTCTGCTCTGAAGAGATATGTTTTTAAACATATTTTCCTGAATAGGCTAAACTCTTTATAGTGTATCACTCTTCATCTCTAAGCTTTTATATTCATAGAAACATACTGAAATGACACTCAATTTAGATACCGTTTTTTAGCCATTCTTGAGCTACAAAGACTCCTTGGGTCAGGCAGTGCAATTAGATGAGATAAACCTCACGCAAACATGGATATTTTGCTGCTAAAGGCAGCATGTTTTTTTAAAAAATAAGCAGGAGTTCTCTGTGCTTCAGAGACAATTCTGCTTGGAAAGACACTAAGTTCAGGTAGACTTCTTGTCTCTATCCATGCTAGCTACACAGATGCACTGATCCTCTGGTTGCAAGAGGGTTATCAGACTGCCTTAGCCCTGTGGGAACCCCAGGTCCACGTCTAGGCTACTTCTGTGCTCAACCTAATAAGCCCTGCTGCAGGAGTACTTAGGTGCAGGGCAAGGAGACCTACTGAGATTTCCGAGCAGCCTTGCTCAATCTAGTGAGGAAAGTGCTGAGCCAAAGTTAACAAGCTCAGCTGAACCTGAACTAACTCATTATGAAGCACCAGAAAGTTTCTGCAATGACCTCTGTACCTTCATCATTTGGGGTCAGGACTATTTCAGCTCACTGAATAATGAAGAGCTGAATACATTCATGAAGGCTTGATTCTCGGTTGTATTTTCCTTTTAATGCTCTAGGTCATATTTTGTGTTTCTTAATAGAAATCCTAAAGCCTGAAATTACATTTTTCAGACATTACTTATTTTTCCTTTCTCTCCCTCTCTGTCTTTCTTTTTCACCTGAGAAGTAATTGCTTTTTTTTTGTTTGGTTGGTTTATTTTGTTATAATCCAGCAAACTCAAATAGCGCTAGGAAGGTCACTGCAGCAAAAATGAAACCCTTACATTTCCCATTTTAAAATGGTAGTCTAAATTTAAAAAGTGGACATTCATTGCTTGCCTTAGTTTACATCTATTAGTTTTATTTGCGTTAAATGAATTTCCTGCCACTGGTCCCAAGCTGGTATTTTCAGAATAGCATGAAATTGGTTCCCAAGTTCCGAGTTCAAACCTTCATTTGTAAATATGATGCCATAATGTAATATAATCTCCTCTGCTAATGACCTAATCTGATTTTGAACAAAAGGTCTTTTAGAAAGCGTTCAGATTGATGAACCACTTCCAAGTTAAATCAGCATACATACACTGCTGCTCTAATATGTAGTTTCATAGGTGGTAGGACAGGTCTTGATCACTAGCTGACACAGAATAGCAGAGCAAAGAGACTGCAGGTAGAGGGAAACAGAGGTTTTATTGAAGGAAAGAAAATAACAGGAGAGTAATGGCTTCTGTCTCTTCAAATTATTGGTAGCATGGGTTTGCTGCAGCTGGGCTTTTGTAGCTCTCACAACACGTCAACCTTACCTCAGCACCTATAAGAGTCAGCTTACCCCAGCATCACTTTGCATCAGAGTCCTTTATCATACAGCATTTCCCTTTAGACTTCATAGTTCTTACAAAATCTCCTACCAGGCTTTAGTGTCAGAATGTAGAAGCTTCACAGAAGATTTAGTACACGCTTGCATCAGTTCAAATTCTTACCTTCTTATTTCAACCTATGAAAAGCTTGTTTTCATTCTTTCCCTGCCCCTCAGAGAAACTGGAAACTAGGCATGAAGGTACATAAGAAGAATAAATACTGCTTGCTCCCCTTCCCCTTCCCCTTCCCC